>NW_028279460.1:0-271601 GCF_059751315.1 Micrasema longulum | reverse complement strand
CTCACATGGTAAGCAAAATGCGCTGACCCCTACACCACGACGCTGTGTTGTTTTCTTAGACTGTTTGTTGTTTAAACTGTTTTCTTGGCGGACATAATAGGGAGATGACTATATTTAAATAGAATATTATGATGTAAAACAACGTACGCAGTCATAATTACCAAAAATCTCAAAATCTGGTTGAAGATGGCTGTTTGGTTTTAAGCATTACATTTCAAAAAACTAAAAAAAAATCGATAGTATTTTGAGATTGTTAAAATATTATTGATTCAACTAACTGGTTTAATGAGAAGTATAAAAAATACATAGATGTTTTGCCTTGTTTGGGCATTTTCAATAAATGTTTAGATTAAAAGACTGAAAGTCCTTTTATATAATACTTTTACCAACTACAATTCATTACTATTTAATCACTTCTTTTCTAAATTATTAAAATGTACTAAGCGTGTTACTGGTTTTACTGTTTATAATATAATACGTCGCCTCTGTTACTTCAATTACTTCGGTACTTTTTTTATGTGAACTTTTTATTTATTAACATATTACATCAGAAATGAAGAACATTTAAGAGAAGGTAATATAGAAGTCTAGGCATTTATAGGGCTTATGACCTGTCAATGGCTGGTTTAAGTGGCCACTTTACACACTGTGTAACATTCATCTTTCTGCCCATATTTGAACATTTATATTCCTTCAATTCTTTCATCTGTTGATGTTTGTGAAGTTAAAGAGCTGAAGCTGAGCTTTTTATTTATTGTTGATTTGCTGCATACCTATGCTACAATATCTTGTTTAATTTTCCTTTGCAATTTCTTCATTTTCTGCTGATTTTATATATCTTTATTTTTTTCACTTAAATAGGGTGTTTTGTATTTTGTTTCATTAAAATTGTTTTTTTATATTTATTTTATACGTTGTTAAAAGCGTAAGCCGTCGAATAAATACATATATAAGAACCTTAAATCTAAAACCGATTGTTTTATTCAAAAAAGAAATAAACGAAATAATAAGACTAAAATTAGTGATTAATTTCATTATAAATTATTTTTTCTCGTACCTTACTGTCAATTTTTACACTATTAAAGTGTTAATTAACCGTTATTAAACAAATGTCATTAAAATTACTTAAATTGATGAACAATATATTTACGTCGCCGGTTAAATTATAATCAAAATTATTATTATTATTTATATTCAATTACCTTTTGACAAAAAGTGTCAGTGTAACGACAGATCATTTCCTTGACTGCAGTTTTAAATTCAATGCAACTCACCAGATCGTGACCCGACCAGTCATCGCTTTAGTTAGTTTTTGTCTAATAGGCCATTTTTAACGAAATTGAGCTAAGTGTACAGAAGTTCTAAGAAATCCTAAATTTATAAAATAAAAATAAAAGTTATATATTTAAAAAAATGATTAAAGGTGTTTTTAACGAATGTTGTTTTAAGTTGTGGTCATTATTTATGCCTATTTCTAAAAACAAACTTTAAAGATCTATTTCTGCAGATTTGTGTTTTTGTCTGTTAGACAAAAATGAACTGAAGCGACGAAGTATCGGCACAGCAGCTGACGGTGCCTTGACAGGAAAACTACTATTGAAATAGAACAATGAGAAGTGTAGTACCAAAACTTAATACTAAATGAAAATCAAGAGGAAAAAAACTTAAACATTTTTATTTCAAATCTTCAAAAATCTATTAAAAAGAACAAGTGAAAGTACCTCTAAATAAAAAAATATCTAAAAATGTAACGTTACTCGCAGACAAGCTTCGGCTTTACGGTAATAACAATACAAAAATGTATGCTATTTTTTTGTTAAAATAAATAAATATAAAAAAAATAAAATAATGACAATAATAATAATTTAATCAATATTTAAATACATAAAACTAATGTGAAATATTTTAAGACATTCTGATTTTTTTTCTCGGTTAGTTTTGTTAATTTTATACAAATCAATATAAACAAGTAATACAGCCAAGATAACAATACGCAAAAAAAACAAAAATATTTTGAATCTATCTAAATTTTTGTGGACGAGGACTGGATTCATCTCTCTGTTAATATCAACATATTACAACAGAGATGAAGAACGTTTTAGAGAAGGTAATATAGAAGTCCAGGCATATACAGGGCTTATGACCTGTCATTGGCTGGTTTAAGTGGCCACTTTACACACTGTGTAACATTCACCATTTTGCCCATATTTGAACATCTATATCCCTTCAATTATTTTATCTGTTGATGTTTGTGAGGTTAAAGAGCTAAATGCCAATGACAAGTCATAAGCCCTGTTTATGCCTAGACTTTTATATTACCTTCTATAAAATGTTCTTTATCTCTGTTGTAATATGTTAATATAAAAAAAAGTTTTAGATAAAACATTTTTTTAACTGGACATTTCTGTAATAACGCTGTATTGTTTTAAAGGTTGTATGTTTGTAATTTTTAGTATTTATGGATTGATTTTCAGGTAATAAAAGAAAAGCGTTTTTTTATTATGACTACTCTTCTTCTTCTAGTGCCTTGCTGGGTCCCCCCGACGTTGGCGATCACCACAGCGAAAGCATATGTATCCGTCCTGCGCTCATTTTACATTTCGCAGCCAGGACGACTGTTATTGATAAACTCGCCGTAGCGATTCCTGGGAAAAGATGACCAGAGTGGTTTTCCGTTGCCTTCTCTGGTGAATTTTTCTGCCGGGGTTACCTTCCTTTGGCTGATTGGTTTTGGTTTTGAGGCGCCAAAAACTCGCCTTTCATCATCTCGTTATCTGCTGTGATCACACCGCTATGAGTGTGATCCCATTGCTCAGGGTTCGCGACGTGGACACTAACGAGTTGGACTAGTCAGTAGTGCTGCCGATGGAATGCAACTGGGCGTTTGCAGCATTTTGTAGAACCGCATCCTCCAGCGAGATGTGACTCACTACGACCCTACTGATAGTTCAAACCTCTTTATGAAGACACTTTTGTTTATTATTAGTTGATTATTTTACATGAGGTAATCATAAATATTTCAATAATATTCAATTTGATTATTTCTTCAACTCAACGACTAGACTGAGGAATTATTTCCCATCCACTATCAAAGATGATTCTATAATAGTTCTGTTGAAATTTTCAAAGTATCGACAATGTTTTGAGTATGGCTAAATGTTAGTAAACAGGCTGAGAGTTGTTTAGATCCAAATTTGTTGCGACAGAGAGATAAAGCATTTTTGAGAAGGCAGACTGGTGAACGGTACAGATTATGTAAGGTGGCCACTTAAACCAGCCAACGACAGGCCATAAGCCGTGTAAATGCCCAAACTTCCGTATATTTAAAACATTGTTGATTAAAACTTACTCGTATAAGAAGTATAAGAAATACATTAAATATCATCTCAATTTCGTATGTATTGTTTATTGTTTGAGAACTAAAATAAATAAATAAAAAAAGTGGGTAATTGTTTTCAGGCGTTACTTTCACCATCACGATAAGGTTTTACCTTTTTTACTTCACAAAAGTCAACAGATGAAAGAGTCAAGGAAATGTGGATTTTTAAATAAAGGCAGAATGGTGAATGTTACACGGTGTGTAAAGTAGCCACTTAAACCAGCCAATCACAGGTCATGAGCTCTGTAAATACTTAGACTTCCATATTACCTTCTCAAAAATGTTTTCGATCTCTGTTGGAACAAATTTGGTTTTATAGTATCGCTTATGCATGGATAGGCAACTGAAATGGCTCAAAATTAGACAGCGGAGAGACTATCACTCCCTCTCACTCCTGTTCAATGTACTTCATAGTCCTAACGCTCCTATATACCTGCGTGAAAAATTTCAACGCTTATTAGTTCATGGTTTACCTCTTCGTTCTAATTATCAAGGCACTCTATTAATACCCATCCACAATTCCTCTTTTTTCTCTAATTCATATAGTGTCCATGCGGCTCGACTGTGAAATCATCTCCCATCCACCATCAAAGATGTTACTACATTATCTCAGTTTAAATCACGTCTGAAGAAACATCTTCTTTCTCTTCCTTAATCTCTCTTCTTTTCCTTTTTCCTTTTTCCTCTTTCCTCTTTTTTCCTTTTTCCCATTGAGTAATAGTTTTGATTTAAGGTAATTTATAAACAAATACGTTTATTTCTATTTTTATATATGTTAAGCTTTTTAATATACGAGTATTTTTCTATTGAATATGTTCTGTAACTTGAATTATAAAAAATAAACTGTTATTTTATTGGTTGGTTGGAAGAAATTGCCATTTGGCAATAAGCCCGCCAAAGTAGAATTAACATTATGTACAAAAAGTTAAATAAAAAAAATATATTTTTAAAAAAAATATATAATTGGTTAGACCAGGGGTTTCCAAAGCGTGCGCCGTAGAAACTAAAAAGGGGCGCCGTGAGTCAATCCTCTATCATTATCCGAAATAACAAATATTCGCGGGTACCTATAAAGCTTTAAAAAATTTCATTCCGTTTGCCACATCATATTTATGTGATGATGGATTTTCAGCTGTAGCTTCAAGTGCTCAAATATCAATGTGGAGCAAGAAATGAGAGTAGCAGTCTCAAGTCTCATTCCCCGCTTTGAAAAACTGTGCGGAAATCATCAATCTCACCGTCACATTGATTTGATTGAGTAACGATCGTATTTTATTTTTTTCTTTTCTTTTTCTTTTTTTTTGTCTTTTCTAATGTTCTCTGTTTCAATTCTGAATTCTTATAAATAAAATCAAACTCAATTTTATATTTTGAATGTTTTAATTTTTGTGCCTATCCACCAAACTACTGTTATTGTAGCTCTCTTTTTTTTCGGCTATAATATATATGTAGTCACTAAATCTATTCCAAATAGCTTACTAATGTAGGTCGCCGAGACAAAATACTAAATTTGTAGGTGCGCCGCGGGCTAAAAAAGATTGGGAACCCCTGGATTTGACAATATTGTATTGTCCCAGTTCTGTGAACAGCTTTGGCTGTGTGGAACAGAACGCTAGGACAATGCGTAAATTCGGCCGCAGTTAAACGCTGCGAAAATGAATATACGCCGGCGCTTATTACGAGCGAGTCCACGAAAAGAATTATTTATTTTATACCAAGATGTATTGGAATTGGTTGCGAACGAACTGAATAGCAAAATTGTTTTTTTAAACTTTATTTGCGGCAGAAAAAGACGCGGAAGCGACGCGCACGGGCCGAGCAAATCGTTATAGTCATAAGGTCCAGTCCGTGCGCCTTCACACGAAGACAAAGCGGCCGCGTAGGGTGGTGGGGGTAATCATTGTTCCGCAAAGATGACCTGATTGTCTATCTCCTTAAAAATGTCTAGGAACAATGTCCTCTCCTATAAATTACTGTTTACACCGCCATATCCGATCTGCAAATTTCCACCTAAAAAGAAGGCGTTCCTCTGTTATTGGTGGCATCCGTCTACTCCCAACTGAAGGAACGTCTCAATCGAATATAAAAAAAAGACTAAATGCTCTTCTTGATGCTTGGCAATCGCGATGGGAATCTTCCCATTCAAGGAGGGTTACCTTTCTCTTTTTTTCCTTTTATCCGTCAGCGCTTAGAATCTTCTTGGGTTATCCCCGATCACTGGACTACGCAGTTTTTATCAGGTCATAGTAAATTTAATCGAAATTATTTGTTTTTAATATTGTTGACTCCCCTTCGTGCTGCTGGGGATATCCTAACCAATCTTTTGAACACATCCTGTGGTCTTGTTCCTTTCCCCTTCTCTATGATTACCAAATGGAGCTTCTCGTTACTATCCGTGGCAATATTATAGGTTCTGTCGGATCTGGTGGCTTCCAAAAAAAATTTAAAGGCTTTTAAAAAGTTTTGTAATCATTTCGGCGAATTGATCATGTCCAATCAATTAAATCCTAGTCAATGAAGAATTCACTTCCTTCTTTTCTCAATCCAATGAAGTACGTATTATGTACTCCTGGATTACTTTCTTTCAGCACAAAGATGCTCAGGCTACCAGATTTCAGAGAGCTCTTTCGAGCAGCTTTTTTAGTTTGACAACAAGCTAATTTTCCATGTATGTTGGCACCGCCAAGAAGACTTATGTCCTCAGATGTGGTGAGCGGTATGTGATGGGCAAGCTGCACACTATCAAACTAACATATATAAATTATTTTGATGAATAAAATTGATTAAAAAATGTTTTGAGTATTTCCAAATGTTTACAGACAGGGTAGATTTCCTCGCTTGGGAGTTGTTCAGATCTAAATTTGTTGGCCGGCAGTCTCTTTCTAAAGCCCGAAGTTCGTCCTTTAAGCCGACTATACATTATACCTAAATAAAAATGAAACGCTTGAATCAACATTTATACATTTTTTCTCATTTATTTTTCGAGTAAAGACTTCTATATTCCCTTTTCAAAAATGTTTTACGTCTCTGTAGCAATAAATTTAGTTAAATAAAAAAAAATGTAGCAAAAAATATAATAAACAGTAGACAAAACCATCACATTATTTTATACAAATTAAAAAACAGTAAAATTAAATATGTATCCAGTTGCATTAGGTACCTAATTAGCTTTTTAATCAATTAAAAATTAAATTCTGATTCCGGATCTGAATTGTTTAGTGTTATAATAAACCCTTTTTGATGCTTTCAGGCAAATCCCGCCACAAATCTCTCTGCAAACACGACCTAAGTCACGATGAAACACGTATAAAAATGACCCCTACACCGCCCGGCGTAAGAAACATTTTCACCTGTGATGACGATTTTCATTGCGCTGTTTTATTGGTTTGATAAATCTGGCGGTGTTTCTTTGTGATGCCATATTAGGAGAGTAATAACTGACACTTCTCCCTGACATAAGTGTCAGAAGCGGCCCAACTCGCGGCAGGGTTATAAATTTAATTAACATCAATTGATTTATTTTTATACGATTTTAAATACGTGTTTCATATTTTTATGGATTGCTCCAGCCATATCATAATGATTAAAAAACGTTGAATTAACAAATTTAGAATAAAATGGGTACCTAGTTGATAAAATATATGTTAATCATTTATTTTTTCACCTAAATATTAATCTGAATCGGGTTGTGGTTCTGTGGCTAGTGTCTCGGACTCACGTACCAAAGGTCCTTGGATTCGAATCCTACTCTACTCCAACTCGATTTCCATTTTCTAATAGTGAGTTATTTACAACTCGTTGAAAATGGCCCTTAAAACGCAAATATTTTTTTTTAAAGTATAATTTAAAAAAATTAAATATTTCCTTTTTTTTATTTACCCAAATGTTTCAATTTTGGGGGACATTTTACACCAGTTGAAAATACATGACTATTTTTAAAAAAATACCTATGCGTATTCGTTAAATTCATTTTTGTAAGGGTTAAATACTACCGGTATTTAAGAATGATTTTTTAAATTTAAATTATCCAACTCGAAAAAAATAAATACCAAGTTTTCGTACAAGATTCACTAGATTCATTATTTATCTACAAACAATGGGATGTAATGAATATTTTTTTATTGACTTATTAGTGCAAAAAGCCACTCTGCTGGACCAAAGGTATGTTTTGTAGTGTTAAGTGTATTTTTTTAATATTTTTTTTTTTACGTAAATAAATATAATATTGTAGTGTCATACTAGCAGGCTACAGTCTTGCCTGCTCCTTTTGTCTCCGAAATTTGCGATTGATTTATTATTACTCTAAAAATGGACATCGGACGTTGCAGTATTGTATGGCTGCGTGTTAAATAGGTACCTGCATAAAAATACATATCTGTAAAAAGGGTCAAAACATATGGCAAGAAAATTTTAACGGCTTTCGAACTTTTCTTCTCGTTGTTTTGTATTAATATCTATTCTGAACGGGGAAAAAATACAAAGTAAGTAAACGCCCCGAATCGTCAGATAAAAGTTAACACGCATTATTTGTGTGAAACAGAAACACCAGACGGGCTTGTGATAGAAAGAATGATTAAATTGATGAAAAATTTATGAAAAAAAAGACTTTTAATCTATTTAATATTATATTCAGATGTAAGAAACACATTAAGTTCTTATCTTTCTTTTTAGTCTTTGCAGTTGTGCATTTTTTATGGATTAGTGTTTTGAAATTATTAGTGAGAAAAAAAAAATATTCACGAGGATTTTTTATCAACAAACTTAATTGACATAATATTACAACAGATAAATTTAAGAGAAGATAAATGAAAGTCCAGGCATTCCCAGAGCGTATGGCCTGTCATTGGAAAGTTTATGTGGTCACTTTACACACTGTCTAACTTTCACCATTCTGACTAAGTTTGAATCGAGTTGTGGTCTCGTGGCTAGTGTTACGGACTCACGGATCAAGAGTCCAAGATTCGGATCCCACTTCACCTCTACTTGATTTCCATTTTCTAATAGTGAGTTATTTACAACTCGTTGAAAATGGCCACCAAAATTATGATATTTGGGTAAATTATAGGAACAAAATTATTTATTAACCTCAAAAATATATTTTAAAATATCATCCACATTTTTCTGTTACTTGATTATTGTGAGGTCGAAGAACTGAAATTTTTATTAATATGGGTAAAATTAATCTGATTGAATTATTTCACATACTGGGCGAGGCCTGAAAACATTTTTAAATTTTTATTATTCTTTTTAGAACTGTTTATTTTAATTTGTTAGTGTGCACGACACAAATGCCTTTTATAAACAAATATAAATACATTTAACATAACAATGTTCTATTACAAAATTATGAAATAATATTAAAACAACATATCTATACATATTACACAGATGTTTTATACATTGTACTATATAATAAATTTGCGATTTTCATACTCAACATACTTAGGTAAAAAAAATAAAATAAAGATAACGCGATTTATTTGAAAAATTAAAAAACGTAAATTATTGATTTTTTGGTATTGTAGATTAAATAAAATAGTTTATTAAATTAAAAAGATTTTTAGTTGTCGAATTAACTTGATTTCTTCCACTAGGAGGTGAAATTCAGTCTTCGTCTACAAACTCAAAATATTGTAACAAACTTTTTTTACTTGAAAATCTATGTTTTTAAGATATATTTTCAAATTGGGTCCTAGTTAATACTAACACTATCGTGAATTTTGTTTAGCTGTATATATATGTGTGTATATTGTATTGTCTTTTGATATAATTTTTATTCAACCCACACACAAAAGAGACACCCATACAAAAATCACGTAAGAGTAAAAGAGTTAAATTAGGTGATTACATTTTGATCTGAAATAACCGACTTCATTGACGAGTAAAGGCACGTAGTAAAAAGGTGATTGTGTTCATTAATGTAATTCCGGAGACTTCGGGAGTGATTTGAACATTTTTGTAAAAAGCCCGGTGACTTGCTATAATTTAATGATACCGGGTTGTGCTCATTGGGTGGGCCGATCTTAGCGGAGTTAAAGAGCGCTTATATAGACATCTAGCGGATTTCTTCAATGGAGCAATAGGGATGTGAAGAATCATGATCGACATTTTTTTTATAAATGTGAATTTTTAAAATACAGTGCAACAAGTAAACTCTTCGACTCGATATGTGAGGCAAATCGTTAAGTAATATTAATTTTCTAGTGTAAAATATATATATATTTTTTTTAATATAAAAAGAAACATTTGCGTTCTTACGACTAACCCAAATATTTAATTTTGAGGGCCATTTTCAACGAGTTGTAAATAACTCACTATTCGAAAATGGAATCAAGTTGGGGCAGAGTGGGATTCGAACCACGGAACTTTGGTCCGTGAGTCCGAGACACAAGCCATATGACCACAACCCGATATATATATATTTTATTTATTTATTATACAGCACAAGTTTCTACTACTACTACTACCATCACGCCATTTCCCCGTAGGTAGGCAGAGAGAATGGACCGCCACACACGTCTATCCTGGCATACATTCCTACCTTCTTTCACATTCATACATCTTGTCATACATGCCCTTCGGTTCTGTCTGCTTCTGACATGACCAGACTTAAGATTTTGATTTATCTGATCATGCCACGTCTTCCATGGTCATACTTGTTTAACCATTCTTTCTTCGTCCATTCATTCTACGTGACCAAACCATCTCAAAGACCTTTTATTAATCCTATCAATTATGCTTGACTCAGATTTACATTCTCGCCTGATTTCATCATTCGTAACCTTGTCATACATTGATTTCTCACACATTTGTCTTAGAGATCGCATTTCAAGCGCGTTCACTCGGCTTTCATCCTTCCTCTGCCAGTTCCATATTTCACTTCCATACTTAAGTGTTGGGACTAAAACTCCATTGTGCACTGCCAGTTTAGCTTCGACTGACATATTTTTATAAACAATTACTGTGCTTAGTGCTCCGTTCATTTTGTTGCCCGCATTCACTCTCCTTTCAACATCTTTTTCTACTCTTCCATCTCTTGAAAACATGCTTCCTTGACACATAAATTTTTCTACTTGTTCAAGATATTGAGCCTTGAGCCGATTTTCACAAAAATGGCGCTATATAAATCATCCAAACATTATTTCTTGTTTACATTTATTATGCAGTCAGTAACCTCACTTCCCCTTTCAAATACCATCATTTTTTATTTACTTTTTTTCATTGCCAGTTCGCTCTCCAGGCATACATCATACATTTTAGATACTATTTGTTGCAAATTATTCTTGCTGCTTGCTAACAGAACTGCATCATCAGCATACAACAAGCAGCTTGATGAAAAATTATAAAATTTTGCTCCAATACCCATACATTCTATCTCCTTCATACAATTGTCCATGTATAGATTAAACAACCATGGTGACATTACATATCCCTGTTTCCCGCCTTTTGAGATCGCAAACCAAGATGTGAACCCCTATTAACTCTTAGACACGCTGAATTCGCCTCATAGAAAGATGATACTGCACGTATAAGTTTATTGTTTGCTCCATACTTTTCCAACACGCCCCACAATTTCATTCTATTTACTTTATCATACGCTTTTTGCAACTTGACAAAGGCACACGTGCTTTTTACAATATATAATTATAATGAATTCAAGTAAAATAATTACTCGAACTTGGTTATAACTTAAAACGATCACAGAAATAGCAAAATCTCGGATATAATGAAGAAACATTGGTTGAAATTTTAGTTTGTAGGTTTTTCGATCTCTCCCTTTTATAATGAGCTTCTTCTCGGACCTACCGAACAAAAATATTGTCAACAGTTGAGCGAAAATTCTTCAATTGTTCAAAATCATCATTTTAGAAATAACAACCTAAGTAATAAAATCTTAATGGGGGACTAACGTATTACCGATGACGCTGGGCATTGGGATCGACTTACGCTTATGACACGATGTAAGTGTTTAAGTACCTAATTGGTGTTTTCGCCGACAACATTGACACAGTATCACACGTGTGGTTAAATAGCGTGTAAAATATCCAAGCTTTGTTAACTTAGCAAGCACAGGCTCGGTACCTTATTACAATTGGCAACTTCAATTGTAGTTTATTAAGGGCATCCTTATTTCGGGGGTTTTCACAATATTTTTATGCTCTTTGGTCAATGTATAATAAATTTTACGAGAAGGTGATGTCAAAAAATTTAAAACCTAACCCTTGAATTATAAATATGACTACTAACATGCAGAAGTGTTTCGATTTGCGTAAAAGTGGCATTTATTTGTAAAATATGTTGAAGTGGGTAAAAAATTTTTTCTATCCTTATCACGTTGTGACAAAATACGAATGTTCATTTATCTGAATTTGAAATTAAGAAAGTGGTGTGTTTGTAAGCATTTATTATAAATTTCAATACTGACAATATGCAATGGCGATTTTATTTTAAAAAAACCTTTCTGTGGTATAACGAGTAATGCTTATAACGACCAAATTCTGTAGGTCTCATCTTTCTCGTAAAAACCAAGTTTGACGTATACATATTATGTGTATGTCAGCATACAAAAGATATAAAAAAGTCGGTATGTTATTTAAAATATGCAGAAATTATCAAAAAGTGTCCTGTAAAATTAGTTAATAGTTTAAGCAGCTTATAATTATTGTTATGAAGCAATAGCGGATTCTTAGTATGTGCATAAGTGAAATGCACTGTTAAACGTATTACAAAGAAATAGGGATTCATTAAAACACATTTTTATCACAACACGAACTCTATCTCTTCGTTCTAGTAACGAGAAAACCCTTTTAATACTCATTCATCGCTCAAATTTTCTTGCCTCCTCTTTCGCAGTAGTAGCTGCTCGATTGTGAAATAATCTATTCACTAATGTTAGAGAGTTTAATTACATTTAAGTCAAGATTTAAATATTTAAGTTAATCCTTTATCCTTCTTCTTTCCTTTCCATCCCCTCTCGTCTCTTCATAGTATAGTGTTATTTTTTATGTATTTTTATTTTTTTAATCTTTTTTTATAATTTTTGAATAAAATTGTAAGATTCAATATGTCCATGTACTAGTAATTTTCTCAAACTGAACGGTTTGGGTAGGTAGGAAGGAATTGCCCTTAGGCAATATGCCTGCCCTTATATGTATGTAAATCATGTATGTATATAAAGTGTTAAATAATAAATAATAATTTTACAGGTGCTGACTATTAGTTGGCACTTCATGTCAGAAACTGATTTGGAAGGAAGCTCTCTGCGAGCACTTTATGCTCCAACTATAGAACTTAGATTAAGATTGATAAAATTGACATTTCGCAAAATCGATTGACTTGCCCACCACTACCGTGACTCCTCTGTAGGTAAAATTATAAAACAATATAAAGGGTGTATTTTGTTACTGCACGCCCCCCCTATCTCCTCCTCCCTCCGCCACCCCATGCCGACCACCTCCCGGCCAGGCGGCACAGTACAAAGGACTGAGACAAGCCCAATGAGAGTAATGATACCTTATTTTATTGGATGGCTAACACATTTATATTACTCCATAGCACAGTGTTCAAAGCTTAAAAACGAGAAATTATATATTTTTTTAGTTTTATTGTGTAGTTTATTTTTTCTATTGTACTTATACTTTGCACTTTTCACATTTGTATCGGTTTTTAATATAAATATAAAAAAATTACAACAATTTAATAAAATCTTGTATGGGTGCGTTGCATAATTGGTTGGGAGAGAGATCTTTTTTGTACTAATTTACGTACATTTTTTTTTCCTACTTGTATACAGGGTGTTCTTTAAACCCTGTCACATCCAAAACCACGATGATTAGTATGGGCAAGAAGACATATAAGCATATTTAAAAAAATATTTATACGAAGATTTTTTTAAAAATACAATATTTGAAAAAAACAAAGGGTTGCTTACTTCTGCAGGAAAGAAGCGAGGGGGGCGGGGCCGCGCGGTCAACGGTGTATCAGACTCCCCCCTCCTTCTTCCTCGCTTTGCCCCTGCAAAAAAACTAACATTTGTTTTTTTTATATTTTATTTTTGTAAATCTTATTCGTTCTAAAAATTTATTTTAATGTGCCAATATGTCTTACTCGTACTGATCACCTTGGTTTCGGATGTAACAGAGTTTAAAGAACACCCTGTATATTTAACTCTTAAAATACTGTGGTGAATAACCTCTTTACGCGCGGTGATGTAACATCGTGTTACCACAAGCAAAAGACGGAATATTCTAAAGCTCAGATATTTGAAAAAAACATGGAGACATACTGTTTAATAGTTCCTTTTCTGTAAGTTATAAAAATAAACCTACAATTATGTCTCATTATAGTAGAAAATAAAAATCATAAATTCCCCGCTCATAATTCACGCGTGCGTCCCCCATCACTGTCAACCACCGACTGAATTTGTTTTACACAACACCGGCTACAGAACAGCGTCTCTGTCTACCCTGTTATGTGTTCTATCTTCGTGCTCTCTCTAATACAGATGTTTTGCTGTATTTGTGGACATCATTCTTTGGGTAGCAAGGTCAAATATTTTTTGTATTAAAATCCAGCATAGTCATACAAATTTAACTTTCCAAACCCCGTGTGAAAATGTCCATTTGGAGACTACAAAAAATATAAATTCATCATAAAAAAAAATATGGGAGATATATCAAGTCTTGTATCGCATATCGACTAGTGTGACATCACAGCCACACAAGAGTTAAAATAGTAATGAGGAAGTTCGGTGGTTTTTTATATTTTTTTATTTGTTCATAGACTATTTAACTTTGTCAAAAACTTTTTTTAAATTTCGATATATCGTATTATCAGCGCTATAATTTTTTCAAGTTTCGTATTTCTGAAATAACTCCGCGCGTGACGTCAGTTCTCTTCCGCTTATTTTCGATCAGTTCTGCCCATTGGTCTATTGATGGCAAGCAAACCGTAAATCTTCTAAATCTCTCTTATCATTGGTTGATTCATATGAACCAGTGACGTTGACAAAGTAGTTCGTTTTTCAAAATATTTTTGAATATTTTTTTTCGTACATTTTCATGAAACCTTGCTGAACAATTTAATGCTCGATTTTTTACCGCGCGCAAGAAAACATGTATTATATCCAATTTCCCTTGGGGCTGAAGTTCCTCAGTATAAAAAGCATATCTGTCATTATCTGCTTTCTTTTTAAATTTTAATTTTACTGATATATTTTTATGTAATATATTTTTTTTGGTTATATTTTGATTATTATATGCCTTGTACTTTCCGCATTTGCTTCCGTTGTCTATAGCAGTTTAACTAACATATTATTATTGTCTTTATCACCTGATGATAAATTGCTTGAAAAGCAGTTTATCAGGACCAACATATATTTTGTTATTTTTTTGTAAAAAAAAATACAGTTTGTCTCTATTTATTTTTTTTCCAGAATGACAAATAATGTAATTAAGATGAAAAATTGTAATATTTTACTCTTTGCCACGTAGTATAATAATTAGTCTGTTTTTCTACCATCTAAGAAGGGTCGGGTTCAATTTCCGACATGGTCGCCTTAAATATTTATTCAAAAAGGTGTAGAATATGTCCGTATACTTCTTGTTTCACTCGATCCGAATGATTTGGGAAGTAGGAAAAAATTGCCTTAAGGCCATATGCACCCTTATTTGTATATTTTTATTTTATTTTATAGGTATGAAAAAATAGAGTTAGCGTACTTTATTCCTAAGACTAACCGCACACATTGATATCTCACTTAATGTACCTACGCGTACCTTCCGCGTGGTAAGTGGTATGTGTGTGTGAATGAAATTATTGGGCCCCGTGTTCACTGTAGCCTCGTCTTTACAAATTAAATTAAGTTATTAAATGAAGTCTTCTAAAAATCTTCGTCGCTTGATAAATGGTTCAACGCAAACCCCTTTACTTCTTGTTAAAATTAATAATAAGGGTTGAAAATGAGCAGATTTAATTCTAACATATCTGCCTAGATCATGCCATGAGTAAACACATTATTCATTTTACTAGATTATTAAGTTCTTTTTTTTTTTAATAAAAGAAATATTAGCGTTCTTATTATTTACCCAACTATTTCATTTCTTTGGCGCCATTTTCAACGAGTTGTAAATAACTCACTATTAGAAAATGGAAATATAGTTGGAGTAGAGTGGGATTCGAACCACGGACCATTGGTCCGTGAGTCCGATACACTAGCCACAGGAACACAATACGATTGAAACCACTACAACCCTTTTTGTTGTTTAGGTTAAGACAATTTAATGTATATCATCAATGCTAATCCATTAGGGGTTATAAAAGCTCGTTATTTGACTTTTTTTTCAAATGTCTACTTTGGATATTTCTATTGTATTTAAAAAATGTTGGATATAATAACAATATTGATAGTTTCATAAGAAGTATTTGATTGGTAGGGTCATAAACTGGTAATGCCACTCTTACCTATAACACAAGAAATCAGGTTTAAAAAAAGATATTCGTACGTATAAATTTGTATATTGACGAGCTTATTGCCAAATGGTTTCTTCCATCAAATCAATAAAATGATGAATGTTTTTTTATGCCCTTTTTGTTTCAAAATGAAATGTATGCTAGATTTAAAAAAAAGTTACAAACATAAAACTTGAAATATGTGAGTAAATAAATAAATTAATATCTATACTACTCTTAAGTGGAAAATGGGGAATAAATAATGATATTTCAATAGAACTCTCCTTTACATAAACCATTAATTTAATATATAACTACGCTTCTTTTGATTTAATTATTTACTCCTAAAACAATATAATTAACATAAAATTAACTATCAAAATGAATAACTTAATTCCATAAACAATGTATAACCTATGTATGTATCTAAAAATATTTCGACATTAATCCATAGGTATGTAAACTTACCTGTCAAAAAGCAAGTATTCTGCTAACTTTATCTGTTAAAATGTGTATTTTCCACTCTGTTGTATTCGCCATGTGTTCTTTTCCCACCTTTTAAATAATAAAAGCTTAATCCCAATTTCGGTCCAAAAACTCCCAAAAATGAACTGTTTAGCAAACTAGTTGCAAATATTTATGTTTCTGTCCCCTGTTAAAATACTTATTTGATCCTATCTCCAAAATATGTTAAGAATAGTATAAAAACTGTAAATGTTGTAAACAATTCACCAGTATTGAGGATGCCTACTTAGGCGAAAGCGCTCGTTGGTCAAAATAATAAAAAGTAAAACTAAACCAAGAAGTTTCATTGATAAGTTTATTTATAATTTTATCATAATCATCAATAAATATATATTTTAAAAAGAGATTAAGAAAGAGAAGGGAGATGTTTCTTCAGGCGTGATTAAAACAGGGCTACTGTGGAAAAAACATTGGTTGGGGTGATCAAGGGTGTTAAATTATTCCACTTTGAAGCCACCTTATATGCGTTAGAGAAGAAAACTAAATAATTTTAAAAATCATGGAAACTTTAAATACTATTAATATTTAATGCATTAACTTTGTGGTCAAAAATTTTACTAAATGTTGTAAAATATTTGTATATAACTACTTACTAACTTTTCTATGTGTACCGGTTTCGAAACGTACCCGTCTCTTCGTCAGGACACCAATTAAACCAACATGAAAAACCCACTATAGACCTTCACTATAGTTGTTGTACAAAAATTAAAAACCAACATGCCATGCATTTTAATAAGCAACCGTTACATGCACTGATAAGGTTATGAAAATATTTTATGTTTTGGGAAAACTATTTTTTTAAATTAAAAAAAAAAATATATTTAAGAAATATTTGCGTTTTCATGATTTACCAAAATATTTAATTTTGAGGGGCATTTTCAACGAGTTGTAAATAACTTACTTTTAGTGAATGGGATCAAGTTGGGGTAGAGTGGGATCCGATCCACGGACCTTTGAGTCGTGAGTCCCAGACACTAGCCACGGGACCACAACCGGATTTGGAAAAAGAGATAGAGAAGATGGAGTGAATGGCGTGAGTTTAATAGGTATATCGTGACCATTACAATGGAAAATCGTATAAGGGGCTATATTGAAAGGTTGTTTTATTTTCGACCAAAGGAACATTATTTTTTAAAGCTTTCTTAATGAAAAATATTTCCTAATTATTTACTTTTAACGTTTTATTATTGGAATGTAAGATTTCAACTCTTGTATATTTATTTAAGTCATAAAGTCATAAATAATTGATAAGGTTATTTATGAATTCAGAAAAATTGTTATTGAGAAGACACCTCTTGTGTTTTTTAACAGGGATGAAACATTAAACTTTATTTGAGTATTTGGATTTTACACACTTCCTTCTCAAAAAATGTCTCCATCTGCAATGTAATATTATGTCAAAAATATTTATAGAAGTAAAATGATACATCAAAATATTTTTGGCATTTTCCGATATTATACATGTTTGATCAAAAACGATAGTGCTCACAATAAATAGGATTTGCATCCAGGATAGTGCATGTTTTTTAAAAGAAGGAAAATTTTGAAAGTTTGGAATCAATGAAATATTATCAGTAAAAAAAGAATTAAAAATATGCATGTCTCTGTGCGAGCCTCGTTTTACAATGTGGTATTTCTAACACACGATTCCTTCTTTGACTTGATCTATTTGAATTACTTGTAAATAAATTTTAACATATATATATTTATGTAAAGTTATCATGACATAACACGTCAAATATTTTCCTACCCCCACGGGCCTATTTTTTATGCCTTACATCTCATATTATTATGAGCGCGACAGAGACAACTATTGTTTTGTTTGTTACTAATCATATGGTAATCAAACATACACAGCATGCTCTTGCGTTCGACTGAATTTCGTCAAAATTCTTAAGAGTGAAAATATAATTATACATATTGAATGTATGGGTTTTTAGTTATTGATTAAAAATACTGATTTATAAATATAATTTCTCATTTAATATAATCATGTTTGTAAAGGTTTATTATCTATTGCTGACGTGTTCGCAAAACTTACAAAAACGCATTTTTAACGAACAGAATGTTGATTAAAAAAACCTTAATGTTAAATTTTAGTCAAATGTGCCATGTTTTTTAAAAAATATTTTGAATAAGATGGGTTGCGTATACAAAAAAAAAATACAATCATTTAAGAAAATCTGAAATATTTATTTATTTTAAAAAAAGAACATTTTAAATTTTTTATTTTGTGTTCATTATAAAAATAATAAATTTAGAGTTAATAAAATGCATAGTACAAGTTATATTGGAAAAAAATATCTATCATCATCATTACCTTTCAGTGCCTAATGGTGCATAGGGCACTGCATTGATACACCAATCGCAGCGTATCTTGATCATTTTTGTTTTATGAAGGTAAGATGATCAGTCTTGTGATTCAGGTAACAGTCCAGGTACCATGAAATATTCCAGTGTAAAAACACCCTTTTAAATAAATAAATTATTTCAACCATGTCGGGAATCGAACCCGAGACCTCTTGCATGGCAGGCTAACGCGCTGACCATTACATCACTAAGAAACTATCTATATCTACACATTTATTGATTAACAATAAATCTCAATGTTTATATACTTAACACAATATATAATAAAAATATATCTTATGGTATGCATTTAAATAACATTGTATTAATTTTGTAAAAATTTGTAATTTTGTAATTTTGTAAAAATGTTAAGCAAAAAAAAAAACTCATTTATTTATTTATTATAATATATACGGCCTAAGCCAATTACAACAGTTACATGAAGAAACATAAATGCAAGAAACCGAACAAAAAGAACATAAAACTATGTGGCAAAGACAAACAAGGGCAAAACAATAATGGTATAAACTCGTGTAAAAAAATATATATTTATTACATACTAGCGGACCCGACAGTCGTTGTCTTGCCCGAACGTTGACTTGTCTGCTATAAGCTGGTTCAGTAAACGTTTTTTCGTAAATAAGGCAATACGTCATTTATTTTTGCCATTTTGAGCTATTTATAAATTCGTTAGAAGGGTTCATTTTTATTGTTTTATGTCCTCATGTAATTAGCTAAGAGGCCTCGTTGCGCTCAAATCAAAATCATGTAAAAATCACTACTCTAGTGCCATAATTTATGGAGAAAATACGGGAATACGTGTTAATGAAGAAACGTGCGACCGCGTTTTACCCTGAGCATTCTAAAATTATGACACTCAACTCATGACCAAAGCGAATTTGGTCATTCTTTAACCGCCAGCCGTGTTTTGTCGCGAGCTTGTATTTATTACATATTCTTGCCTATTGTTTTTTTGCATATTCACAAACATTTTAATCTACCAGAAATGTGTGTGAGGTTTATGAACGCGCCAGCACTTGTTAATCGATCTGTACACATAACGGTGTAGGTACTTTGTATTGTGTATCTGTATCATAGGTATAATATGGTTATATGCACATTTATAATATTAAAAATACGGGTAGGTATGCCCATTGTAAAACCTATTAGATCACGGAGGCTTGGCTCGCTATGTGGGGAGGAGTTTGAACTAATTATTAATATTTATTGCATCAATTTTTCCTCAATACACTGGAAAAACATAATAACTTTAATAAATTACAACACACGAAGGATATTTTACAAAAGGGAATATAGAAGTCCAGGCATCCACAGGGCTTATGAACTGTCGTTGGCTGGTTTAAGTGGTCTCGGGGATTGAATCCCTAGGAAATCGAATGCAATACTTCTATACAAAAATTTGGACAAACTCAAAACATCGTTGATGAATACAATTTTAAAAAAGTCACAAGCATTATTTATTTATTATTATAACTAACGGCCGTAGCTAATTTGTACATTATTAAAGTTAAATACAAAGTGACATAATTTAAAGAAAATATAGTTAATTGTTATGATCGGGTTGTCCTGCGGCTAGTGTCTCGGACTCACGGACCAAAGTTCTGTGGTTCGAATCCCACCTTACCCCAACTTGATTCTATGTTTTAATAGTGAGTTATTTACAACTCGTTGAAAATGCCCCCTTAAAATCAAATATTTGGGTAAATCATAAGAGCTCAAATATTTATTTTTATTTAAAAAATAAAAAACATACTACAACAGAGATGAAGAACATTTGACAGAAGGTAATATAGAAGTCTAGGCATCTACAGGGCTTATGACCTGTCAATGGCTAGTTTAAGTGGCCACTTTACACACTGTGTAACATTCACCATTCTGCCCATATTTGAACATCAATATTCCTTCAATTCTTTCATCTGTTGATGTTTGTGAAGTTAAAGAGCTGAAGTTACACTTCACACTTCACACCCTTAGCATGCGATAAAGTAGCAAGATTGCTCTACCAACCGGCATAACCATTGGCAGGTTGGTTCTGCATCGTGGTAGGTAAAACCATCGAGGCTGTCTTTGTCGAAGATAGTTATCAGGTACGAACAGACATACATCCATCAGAATTTCGTATGAAAGACTTATGTATGCGACCACCAATCACCTGGAAAAAGTAAACACCCAAATGAACGTCCTTCCTCCTCCACAATGAGTGATAGCCTAGCATCCCCAGTAAAAAGTCGGTTGGCAAGAGCCAAGGATAATATCCACACCCTTTTAAGTAAAGATAGCGCAGAAATTTCTTCTGCACTCTCTCCGCCATCAGAGAGTATCGAGCCTCATGTGGCGACCAAATAATGGAACTAAACCCAAAACGACTTCTTACCAAAGAACTATACAATGTCCTCATAATCTGAGTGTAAGAAAAGATCTTGGCATTTTAAGAACTAAACCAAGCATTTTAAGGGAGTCATTACATAGATAATAATAATAATAATGTTTGGATAATTTATAGAGCGCCATTTTTGTGAAAATCACCTCAAGGGCGCTGTACAGTAAATAAATATCCCAACATGTCTTGCTGCTACAGAGAGCATGCACGGTTGGAATTCTAGTTCCTCGTCTCCAATTATGATATATTTCAATTATGATATATATGAGCTAGATAACAGAACATCTTGCAGCTACAGGGCGCATGGACAATAAGAAATCTAGCCCCTATTTACATTTTTATTTAAACAAAAATTATTTGACAATGAAATTTAGAGTTTAAGTGATATTTCAAAAACGAAATAAAGCAAATTTATAAAATTGGAAGTCAGATAGCAACAAGTCTTGCAGCTACTGAGCGCATGGACGGTTGAAATTCTAGACCCCATTAACTAAATTCAGATATTTGATAGTTGATAACATTTACATAATATGATAGTTAACATCACAAAAAGTCTTGCAGCTTCAAAACGCATCGACAAATAGAATTTCAACAACATAAGAATGATTTTAAAAAGTTAATAATGAAAAATAATTTTAAAAAACGCAATAATAATACATTGAGCAAAGAACTAGTAAGTATGGCAATTAAATGAACATGTTACAGCACAAAAAGTAAAATATAAAAAACTAAACAAAGATAGCATATAGATTAACTATATGAATATTAAAAGATAACAGAGCGTCAAACAACACCCCGATATCACTTTTTAACTTAAAATCACTCTCTATTATTCAAAAAAAGATTACAAAAATAATTCTTAAAAAGCCCAGAACTTACCCATCAAAACTAGTATTCGAAGAACTTAATATACCAACAATTGAAGAAATTTTTAATAAAGCTTCTATCTTACAAACTTTTAAAGAAAAAACAATTGAAGTGCAAAATTCAATTAACTCTAGATTTTCTAATAATTTAATTTTGCACAGATGTAAAACAACAGCAGCGTTAAACCATTATACGTACTTTTTCCTTCTCTTTTTTATACTTTCATAATTAACCTTACATTTAATTGCTTTTTAATATGGAAACTTAACTCACGTCCATTAGAATTAAGTCCAATTGTGTAAAATATTAAACTTTGTAACTGTACTGTATGTTTCCTGAATAAAAGAAAATAAAATAAATAAATAAATAGGTAAAAAAAACTTTAATTAACTTCCGGAAAACTTAAAATCTATAAAAAATTATCAAACTTTTAAAACTTAAATTAAAAAACATTTAAGACTCACCCCTTCCTTAACTCCATACCAAAGAATGTTTATTTTTTATTTTTAATTTACCTTGTTTATTTTAAATTTTAATTTTAATTTACTTTGTTTTAATTTACTTTGTTTATAAAAAAAAATTAAAAAATGTGAAACGAACTCCCTCTCTAAACACAAGTATCTTCTTTATTAGAGAGGTAGAAACGTTATATATAAGATGTTCTGTATATTTACCTATTTTGTATTTCAAAAATGTATTTTGTAAAAAAAAAATATTCAATAAATAAAAAAAAATAAAAAAAAACTTTAACTTTATAATTACATTATTAAATTATCATACTACACTCGTTTCAGAGTTACGATGGTTTTCCGTCGAACTCGTCTAACCGCTAATGGCATCATGCGTCGAATCTTGTGGGGTCCGGAAGAATTTCATTCCAAATTGTTACAAATTATTTGAATATGAAGTTATTACGGGCAATGGTAAGTACCAAGTACCGGGCACAGGCGGTCACTCGTGTAGGTATTGATCATGAAATTACCGGGTAATTTCAACTACGTGCCATCGTAAGGTGAGGCTTGGCATTACCTTACCAAAGTGAGGTAAATTGGAATCAGAGGCAATATTTTACTAAGTATTAGGTAAATTGTAATTATCGTTTATCAATGAAAACTATAAATAACCCATTATTTCTATTCAAATAAGATATTAAATAGTAAAACTGCTCAGTATTGTAGGAAAAGTTTGATAAATTTCTCTCTCCCATTAAAAATAGCAAGACTTATTTTTTTGTTCACTGATTTTGTTTTATTTTTTTTTTTTTAAAGAAAAGAAATATTTGCCTTCTTATGATTTACACAAATATTTAATTTTGAGGCCCATTTTCAACGAGTTGTAAATAACTCACTATTAGAAAATGGGAATCAAGTTGGGGTAGAGTGGGATTCAAACCACAGACCTTTGGTCCGTGAGTCCAAGACACTAGCCACAGGACCACAACCCGATTTTTTGAGAAGGGAATATGGAAGTCTGGGCATTTTCAAGGCTTTCATTGGATGGTTTAAGTGCCCACTTTATTATTATATTCCCTTCATTACATTTTCCTTTCTCAAAAATGTTTTCTCTCTCTGTTGCAACAAATTTAGACCTAAATAACTCCCCAGGGAGAACATCCAGCATGTCTACAAACATTCCGTCAAAATCAAAACATTGTGAATTGAAAATGTAGATACTTAACATTTGATTGTACGTTATAGCGTAAGTAGGTTTTTTAGAACATTTTTTTTACAAATATGTTCGGAGTTTTTAGCATTGTTTTAAACAACTGTGGTTGCGAGGTGTAAAAAAACTAGTTGAATTTTTTTTGTGAATTTTATATTGATCATTTTTGTAACCTTAAAAATATATTTTATATTTATATAATACATGAAAAATAGAATACAGTTATAGGTATATAGAAACAAAAAAATTATTTAAATCAAACAATTTTTTTTTCCGTTTGGTGAAAATAGCTCTTCTGTGATATGCTATCCATTTATGTCAAATTGTTAAGGGGTTCGAAATATTTGCTTTATTTAAGATGAAGCTAGTAAAGGAAAAACCTGATAACATTAATCAGTTAAAGGCACTCAAAAATCAATATAAAAAAAAATGTGTTTTGAAAAAAAAATAAATTGATATTCTCTTTTAAAATGTTTACAAGAAATATCAAAATAGATATATGGTATTAAAATTAATAACACTTATTTGTTTATAAATTTGTATAAACCACTTAATTTTTTTAATTTCACTTCGACTGGTTTCGAGGTTACTACCTAATCGTCAGGAATTTAACTAACTTATAATTACACGCGTTGCCATTTATATAATAAAATATTGTATAAAAGAGACAGAAAATTGAAAGAAAGAGAGAGAAAGAAGATAAAATAAATCATAACGGAAATAGTTTTAAAAGAGGACTCGAAGTTAAATTTAATTGATTATTTGAAGTTTTTGATTAATGGCTTTACTAATTTCTAATCGTTCTAAATTATCTAAACGAAAACCATTTTTATTGACATGCAAAATTTCTACACACGCTTCTTGATTAAATTCATGGTTTTCGGATATAAGATGATTTATTGTGTAATTATAAGTTAGTTAAATTCTTGACGATGAGGTAGTAACCTCGAAACCGGTCGAAGTGTAATTAAAAAAAATAAGTGGTTTATACACATTTATAAACAAATAAGTGTAAAATGTTATACCATAAAGTGAAAAATGTTTTTGAAACAATAATATTAAAATTAATTAGTTGTAAATACTGAAATAATGTAATCTGCCATGCATTCCCAAAGATCGACAGCAGAGGGTACTGTAAAAAGTGATAGAATCCAAGAGATATGGTTCTCTTTTTCCTTGCCAACAGCCTCTGAAGTAGCACCTGACATCTAATCTTTCAAGCTATTGATTGTTTATTTATTCTTAGCTAGCCAATATGTATTCTTGTTAAAATGACAATCCTGTTGCTACAGAATGTTTTATTTAACAATAATCATTAGTGTACCATGGAATCTTTGATCCGCCTAATTTCAGTCCGTAAGGTAGATACTGCTTATTGTTTAAACAGTATACCAATGCGTTATGCATTAACAAACAGTTATCGATAAGGAAAAAACATGGCGGATTGGTACCGCCCTGACATCAAAACTACCAATCAGAATTTACGTTTCGAAATTAGTCATATTTGTACTGGAAGAAAAATTCTAGGAATCAAAAATAACAAGGACTTGTTGCCGACCAATCGACCAATTCTGATTATTTTTTTGCAAATCCTAGAAACCTAATTTGATAACCAATCAAAATAATGTTTGAGGAAAAATATGTTACAGAAATAAATTTTCATTCAAAGGTATCGTTTTTTAAACTGTTGCATCATATGAACCATTATATGCACCAGTGGTGCATAAGGAAATGATGAAGTACAGCATAAGTTTTACAATCACTTTTTTTTCCTCATACTAATCTACATAATATTATTTACTAACTACAACAGGCCAGGAGGCTCAATTACAGTGGTGAATTACATCACAGAACACCCAGGCTTGAGAAAAATCACATTTAATTTTTGTGTTCTCACCGGGAATCGAACCCGGAACCTTCCGTGTGTGAGTCAAGCATAGTCTCTAGAATGTATGATGTATGCCTGGAGAGCGAATTGGCGATGAACGAAAGTAAGTCAAAAGTGATGGTATTTGAATAGGGAAGTGAGGTTACTGACTGCATAATAAATGTAAACAACGAATGTCTAGAACAAGTAGAAGAGTTTGTGTATCTAGGAAGCATGTTTTCGAGAGATGGAAGAGTAGAAAAAGAATGCGGGCAACAAAATGAACGAAACACTAAGCACAGTAATTGCTAAAACTGCACCACGGAGGCCGCCAAACGAAAACGACCGCCTTGGTGCACAGATAATGTGACTAGATTCTGCCCTATGGACATACAAAAGCATCTAGGCGTAAAATGTTGCAACTTTAAAAATAAATTTAGACGTCCAAAATGACAAGTCGGTAGAACATACCGAGGTAGATAGAGATAGAACAGAAGTAAAGTGTACCGTCTCGATAAGTACAGATGAAGATAGCATTCATAATAGCGGTACTGAGACTACTGATACTGATGACTGATAATTTTATTAAAAAAGATTATTATTTACCTTTTCCTTTTCCTTTTCCTTTTCCTTTTCCTTTTCCTTTTCCTTTTCCTTTTCCTTTTCCTTTTCCTTTTCCTTTTCCTTTTCCTTTTCCTTTTCCTTTTCCTTTTCCTTTTCCTTTTCCTTTTCCTTTTCCTTTTCCTTTTCCTTTTCCTTTTCCTTTTCCTTTTCCTTTTCCTTTTCCTTTTCCTTTTCCTTTATTAGGGCCTTCTACCAAAACATGATTCTACCGCCAAAAAACAAGGTACATTAGATTTACAAATTAGCATTGAATACAACATTCAAACAACACAAACACAATAGAATAACAATATGGACAAAAACAATAGACAACAAAAATATATGTAGGTACAGGAATAACATAAAATATGTGCAAAAATAAACATGTACCTACCCAAACTAAGAAACATCCGACATTTTGAATAAAATTAAATTGGCGCCATCAGAACATTGTTAATGACCGTTTAAATTTTAATAGAACATCGTCACAATTATCAAGGCGAATAATGTAGCGTTTTTGTCGACATATTTTTAAAGTTTCGTTTTAAAATTATGCATGAAAACATTTTGCCATAATATTCATATAGATTTCGAAAATACAATTATTTTTTTCTAATCCGTTTTATATGTTTTATTCGGTATTTAAAGTATGTAATTTTTCCCTATGTTGTTCTTGACTAAATTTTTTATTTACCTTATTATGGCAGAAATATTATGCCAATACCTATACCAAAAAGATATAAAATTTGTTGGTATTTAGACGAAACCACATTAATGAAGAGAAGGCATAGTTTGTTTGAATGGATTTGTGTAAAAAATATCATATATCTGTGTCTGGTGTTAAAAGTTTTAATTTAGTTATAAAGAAACCGCATACGCACATCAAACAGAAGGCGACTCAACTACTCATAAATGAGTAGGTTTACGTTTTGACCTATTAGTTTCTTTGTAGACGTCGCTCAGTACGCAACTCCTGATTTGAATTCAACTATGCCGTGTTGTGTCCTTTTAAAGTGTAGAAATACTGCTTTATCTTAAAGAAACAGGATGCAATCACGTTTCATGAGTAATTAGCAAATGAATGTGTATATAACAAAAGCATTACATAGAAATTGAATGATTTTTCCATCTCTCAGATTGTCGAAGAAACAAAATGGAAATTTCGTTAGTGTTACCAGGGTAGTAATTTTTTTTACCCTACTTTGCTCATCTTATGAGAGAATTAATGAAAATTATTTCTCGGATTAAACAACGCCGTGGTGGACATTTGACCGACATTATCTTCAAAACATCAAATATTATTTAAAACGATATAAAAATATCTGTTTTAAGTAAAAAAAAAAAATTTCTATTTTAATTTTAAAGTTCATTAGTTCAATAATTCTTATTAAATGACCATTTACTTATTTACTCTGTTGTGTCAGTCAATATTTCCGCGTGCACAATAAAATTTTAGAGAAATTAACAGATTGCTTTTTTTTACCTTACATTTGTGTTATGATTTTTTCTCCCATCGAGCAACATTACGCTGCGACCTCACGAATGCGCGCGGCGAAGGAAGGGCATAGTGGGGGAATTATTGGACACAGTACGATGTTTTCAAATATGATTCTACGCTCCTTCTGGACTATTCTTAATTCTAAATGCCTAGTTAATCTTAAAATGCCCGTTCGAGGGTGAAAACATTGATTGGCCAAATACATAAGTTGGATTGATACCATGTATTTTGATTTATAAGTTGCAAAAATACATGTTGTTACACAATAACATTATTATTATTTACCACTCGGACCTTAAAGAAAACGAGAAAAACGTTCCTACGTCTATATTTCGCAAATAACAGTGACAAAAATAGTTGCTCAGTGACAAATATAACAATTCTTTTATCTTCGAGGTACATTTTATTGGTAAAAGATTTCTCTGCGTAGTCTTCCTAGTTATTTAATTGAGTACAGCGCTCAGTCTGTTTTAAGGCCGCCATTTTTTAACTTTTAATATTAGAAATTAAACACCGATTTGAGTCTACAAAACACTTTATTTTATTTTAACAAATATAAAAATAAAAAAAAACAAAAATTTTGTGACAATTGTTTCGCCTTGTTAGGGCATTTTCAAACGAATGTGAAGATTAGAAGGATTAAATGTCCTTATATAGTTATATACTTCAAGGTACTTAAGTAGAAAATAAAAATTATCTTATGAACCATAGCATGTACATTAATCATAATTGAGGGAAAAACCAGTGGTTAAAGGCGATGCTAAGTGTTTAATAGGTAATAGGGAATTTACGTATTTATATTCGAATTTCGGAAAAAAATATAACAAAGCAAGTATTTATTGACATACACGTATGTATTGTGAGATAATTAATGAAGCTTTATAGTTTTTTAACTTTAGATAATAGTTGTAGAAAATATATCAATAATATTATAATAGGTTGCTGTTCATTTTAATTTTAAAACATGATTGAAATATTATGAAGAAATGTATAAAAACACAAATGTATTATCATACAATATTTCTATTTTTAAGAATTTATTATTAAAATATATACAGGGTGTTCTTTAAACCCTGTCACATCCGAAACTACGATGACCAGAATAGGCAAGAAGACATAATAGCATATTTAAAAAAATATTTAGAACAAAGAACTTTTTTAAAATAAAATATTTAAAAAAACAAATGGTTTCTTACTTCTGCGGGGGAGAGTGAGGGAAGCGCGGCGCAGTGTCAGACTCCCCCCTTCCCCCTCCTCGTTTCACCCCTGCAGAAGTAAGCCACCATTTGCTTTTTTGATTTTTATTTTTTAAATTTTATTCGTTCTAAAAAAATATTTTTATGTGCCAATATATCTTCTTGCTCATACTGATCATCGTGGTTTCGGATGTGACAGGGTTTAAAGAACACCCTGTATAATTGTATATATAATAAGGCGAAACAATTGTCACAAAATTTTTGTTTTTATATTTGTAAAAATAAAATAAAGTGTTCAGTAGACTCAAATCAGTGTTTGATTTCTAATATTATAAGTTTAAATATGGAGTTCTACAAAATAAATACCAAATCAATCGAGCAGACATTTTAATTTGCTGGGCAAAAAAATAACAACATGACTAGATACTGGTTAATTAATTGTACAATATTGTAATTTTATTAAATGCTAAGTATTGTTTTTCCGTCAGTTGTAATAATAACTAAATATTACTCGGGACATTAAAATTAATGATCGTTTTGTAATAAAATGATGTATTGTGCGTATATTAAAATAATTTAAGTTTCAAACATTCAGTTCGCTTAATGCCATCTGTTACTCAAAAGTAAACTGCAGTAAAAAATACACGTTCGCTTATCTAAGAATCAAACCAAAAAATTCATTCTGGAAACTGAATAGCATCGCGTTGCATGTTCCGATGTACCACGCGCTTACACGGGTTGTACATAGATGCCGGTAGTTCAATAACTAATGAGATTACATTTTTACATTAAAAGTTATGAACGCAATAATTATTTTCTTATTTATTATATTGATTACAATAAAAACAATAAGTTGAGCCAAAAATATAGTAACGTGATTTTCTGCATTTTTCAAATATATTTGATTAAACATCGTATTTGTATACCTATGTTCTGTTAAAAAAAATAGTTAAATATTGAAATGCTCCAGACGCACCATTTTTATTTTGTTTACACGTTCCGGCGGGCAATAAAAATTATAAGCGCATTTTAATTTTACCATTTGGCCATATTTATAAATATGGCCGCTGGTCTAACACCGAACACGCAGGATGATTGATATACCAACACAAACACGCCTACAACACGACACCTACACGGCACTAACACAACACAAGTAGCGTACCAATACCTACCATCATTATTTACACTTATTTCTCTTGATATTGAACAATCTAAAAAGAGTCTCAATGACGTGCGTACTTCCAATCAGGGTTGACCCTAACAACGACTCACAGTTTAATTAATGAATTGAAAGTATCCGTATTAAAATTATTGTACCTATGAAACGGAGGCCCTGTTGTACTCAATACACATATTCGCATAATCCATTTTTGACTGATTTCTTAATGTTTTGGCTTTCATTTGTTTAGGCTGCGGTCTATTGGTGTTCTGAGATTAAACGCCAGGAAGATCAGGGATAGTAATATAAAACAACGAAGTAAAAATAATCAAAAGTTGTTAAGGTTAAGATCAAGATGTTTTGACCTTCTCCTTCATTATTTATCCACCCGAACCCTATAAATACTACCTACTCTTAATGTCGGATATACAGATCTGGTGGCTTCCAAAAGTTTTGTAGCCATTTCGGCGAATTCATCATGACCAATCAATTTAATCGCCGTCAGTGAAGAATTCACTTCCCTCTTTTCTCAATTAAATGAAGTGCATATTATAAACTTCTGAATTTCCTACTTTCAGCACAAAGATGCTAAGGTCCTCAAATGTGGTGTGCAGTATGTGGTGGGCAATCGGTTAAAATATTCGACTATGCCTGTTAGAGGGTGAAATCAAACGCGCTAAGCAGGCGGCTAGAAATCTCCGCACTCTGGATTTTCACCCGAAAGCATCCATTGAGTTAAAAACACTCGTCCTGGGTTTAGGTTTAGGTTCTATTCCGCAAATATCATCACTATTTCCACACCCAGTAAGAAGATCAGTTCTACGCTTCGCCAGCCGGGAACAATTTTTATTTTTTTTTGTTATTTAAATTTTTCATTGATAAACCCTTACGCGTTACATACATTTAACAAAATATTTTTACTTTTAAAATTCACATTCTACTGTTAATAATAATATTTTTAACGTCTTTTGTACAGGTTGTCTGAGTCTTTTGTCTGGTAGTTTATTGTAAAATTTCAGTTAATGGATTATTAGTCTTGATTGTCCTTTTCTCGTTTTAGAAGGTTGTAGATAATATTTTTCTGATATTTTCGTATTGTGTTCATGTTTACTACAGTTTTTTTCAAGTTTTAATTCATCGTCTACAATAACATAAAGGGCTTATTTATGAATAAATTTTAAGGATTCTAGTTTAAAGAGTTCAGTTACATTTAATTGCTCAATTTGTATAAAAAGTTATTTAGTTGTTGCACTTCGAAAAACCTTTCAAATCAATATTTCACAACCACCCTGATAAAAATTTAACTCAGGACCTCAAAAATGGTAACCAACCATGTCAAACATTACACAACGATGCATACTTATCTCCACTCGGTTTCATTATTCAGGATTTTTCCGCGAGAGCAGCAATCGAATCAAAAACACTCGTCCAGGGTTCAGGGCCTCGATTATGAAGGGAAGATAAAGACGTCATACCTTCGCCAAGACGATATAGTTGAAGATAAATTCCCTCTAGCGATTACAAAGATATACTATCGACCCCCCAACCTTCAAGTTTTAGGTAGGTACATCCATATGAAACAAGGAAAAGCGTACGTCATAGTTTAAGATAAAAGTCTCCCGACCGACTACGAAGGTATACTATCGATACCCTCAAGATCAAGTTTTGATGTAAGTACATCGGTTTATACCGATAAGTCTGGAACCCCTTGATACGTTTATCTACGCATTTAAAGTGTAAATAATTTTGTTCCACCGAGCAATTTTTCCTTTAATTATGACTTATTTAAATTTTTAATAGCTTTTAGGTTGGCACTATTTTTTCTTAAAAGCCTATTAAAAATATAAGAGATAAATAAGTACATTTTAAAGTCTAATTAAATTCTGACATAACTGTTAGTTTAATAAGACGAACGCCTAGATGTCAAAATAATGTCGCTAGGATCTGTTCTATTAATATATAAAAGTATCTAGGCGTTAGAAAATTACCACTGTAAAAGAACAATTTAGTTATTACATTTTTCCATATATTTTACAATCTTTCCGAAAGAACGTATCGAGAGTTGGTATTACAATCGCTCAGTACTAACTACCTGAGTAAATAAATGCAGACGATCGTTAAGCATATCGTTATGGCAATGGTTAAAAGTCATATTGAAGCCTGCTTTTTTAGCTTGAATCAAGATTTATTGGAATTTAAAATTGCTTTGAAGTGTGCACTTTTTATTACATGAGCCTTTTAAATTATAAATGAGAACTATTTTAAATGTTAATGGCGGAAGGAACGCGGATTCATTGTTCGCTGTCATTCATTGGCTAGTTTTGATCATATGATGTCGATATGACAAGTAGGTAGAACATACCGAGGTACGATACAAATAGTACAGAAGTTAAGTATACCGTCTCGATATATACAGATGAAGATAGCGTTCATAATCGAGGCACAGGTTCTATTTCACGAACATAACTGTATTATTTTTACGGCACATAAAAAAATTCACAAACAGTTTTAATTTTTCCTTCCACATTGGAACGGAATTTTTCCCGTGCTGGCCACCAAAAAAAATACTATCAGATCATTTGGAAGCTTAAATGTTTGTAGATTCATGAGAAAAAACACATTATTTTTACCGCATTGGTGGTCTATAGTCTATTCATCTATTGTATTTGTTTGTATAGGTGGTGGGATGAATCGAAATTACAGTGTATTGTAAGCCAATTAGTCTAAGATTTTGCGGCAAATATTTATATTTTGAGTTTAGTACCTCCCTGTTGCTGCACAGGGTTACCTCAGTAATTATTCCTGTTTTTAAATACAGGCTGTTCTAAAAAAAACAAGTAACTTACTCCATATGCATCTGAAATACGGAATTAATTTATTTATTACTTCGTTAGTTATAAAATCGAACCACCATATGCCTAATACTCTCCTCAGGCACTTACTCTCAAAACTCAGAAGTTTGGTGTACTGAGCTTTGATAAGTTGCCAAGATTCGCATCCATATAGGAGTACTGGAATTGTAAAAGAGTTGAATAATAGACATTTTGTTTCCGAGAAATCCAAGAACGGACGCAGCAGCCTCCTGTTACGAGCGTCTTGAGGATGCTGCGTAAACATTTTTGAAAAGGGAATATGAAAGTCTAGGCATTAAACGGGTTTGTGGCCTGTCACTGGCTGGTTTAAGTGGCCAATGTACATACTGCGTAACATTCACCGTTCTTCCTATGTTTAAACATCCAGATATTCTTTACTTTTTCATCTGTTGACTTTTGTGAAGTAAAAGAGCTAAAACTTTTATCATCTGGGTGAGGATCATCCGGCTGAATCTTTTCACCGACAAGGCAACGCCTGAAAACATTTCTTTAACTTTTTTAATTCTTCATACACCAGTATGTTTAACTCTTGTGTGGCTGTGATGTCACACTAGTCGACATATGACACAAGACTTGATATATCTCTCTTATTTTTTAAAATGATGAATTCGTATTATTTGAACTCTTGAATAAACATTTTCACACCCGATTTGGAAAGTATTTTTTTTATAACTATGCTAAATGTTAATACAAAAAAATATTTATCCTTGCTACACAAAGAATAAATGTCCACTAAGTCAGCAACACATCTATACAGATACCTTATACGAGAGAAAGCACGAATATAGAAGTCGTAACAAGGAAGACAGAGACGCTGTTTTGCTGCGGGTGTTGTCTAAAACAAATTCGGTCTTCAGTCGGTTGATGACAGTAATGGGGAACGCACGCGCGTAACTTCAGCGGCGTAATTGGAATTTCAAATTTATTCTGCTATAAAAGGGTAAATTATATGTTTTTTCGAATAAATTATGAAAACGAATTATTAAACAGTATGTCTCAGTGTGTTTTTTTCAAATGTCTGTACTTAAGAATATTACGTATTTTACTAGTTGTAACACGGTGTTACATCATCGCGTGAAAAGGGATTATTTACCACAGTCTTTTTAGAGTTAATCAACAATGTTTGAGTATGTCTAAATGTTTTTTTTCTTCTTTTTAATAAAAGAAATATTTGCGTTCTTATGATTTACGCAAATATTTTATTTTGAAGACCACTTTCAACGAGTTTTAAATAGTTCACTATTAGAAAATGGGAATCAAGTTGGGGTAGAGTGGGATTTGAACCACGGACCTTTGATTCGTGAGTCCGAGACACTTGCCACGGGACCACGATCCGACTTTAAATCATAAGCCCTGTAAACGCCTTGACTTCCATATTCTCTTCTCAAAAAGGTTTTCCCTCTCTGTTGCGACAAATTTCGATCGTAAAAACTCCGTAGGGAATCCAGCCAGTTTACGTAACATTCGGACGTACTTAAAACATCGTTGATAGTCTACGTCAGGGGTGCTCAAACGGTCGATCGCGATCGACCAGTCGATCGCGATCGACCGAGTCGAAAGCTAATATCTATATATGCTACGGTACACCCTACCTAGGTAGGTAGGGTGTATCGTGTATGTACGACAACCCTGCATCACACATACTTGCAGCCTCTCAAGTCGATCGTAAGTAGTCTAAAAATATTGAGGTAGATCGCCAGCAGTTCAAGTTTGAGCACCCCTGGTCTACGTATTTTAATTTTGGATTTATTTATGAAACAACCTGTAGATATTTCCCGCTATCGAATGTTTACCTTAACTCCGTCTGATTATGTTCCAGCGTTGATGGACCTGCATACCCATTAACTAAACTGTTTATATATTCCATCAAACCTGATTGCCTCGAGTTCCCCTGCTCTCTCCTCTCCTCTGCTCCTCTCGCCACTCTCTCCTCTCGTCGCTACATCCAATAAATATTATACTTTGCAAAGATTCCAATCCGGTAAACAGTTTCTCTCATTTTAATCCATATTCTTATTTTTTATTTTAACATGCTTATATTTTTTTATATTTTTCAGATATTTATTGGATTTTTTCCTCCTATTGCACATAGGTTTACACTAGTTTACAGTACAAGTAAATAATTATAGAACAAAATGATACGAAAAAAAATTCCACACTGGCAGTTTGTGCGTGATTATATCTACTAGTTTAATCAGTTTAACGTAAAGGCCCGGATTTATGCAAAAAAATATACATAAAAACAAAACATCACGCTGTTTCCTTGTGGGGGTAGGCAGAGAGGATAGAACGCCACATCACTTTGTCTTTGCATACATACCTCGCATCCTCTACATTCATACATCTTCTCATGCACGCAGGCCGATAATTTCTACTCTTGAAATGTCCATCTTTAAGTATTTATTTTATTTTATTTTATTTTATTTTATTTTATTTTATTTTATTTTATTTTATTTTATTTTATTTTATTTTATTTTATTTTATTTTATTTTATTTTATTTTATTTTATTTTATTTTATTTTATTTTATTTTATTTTATTTTATTTTATTTTATTTTATTTTATTTTATTTTATTTTATTTTATTTTATTTTATTTTATTTCATTTTATTTCATTTTATTTCATTTTATTTCATTTTATTTCATTTTATTTTATTTTATTTTATTTTATTTTATTTTATTTTATTTTATTTTATTTTATTTTATTTTATTTTATTTTATTTTATTTTGTTGTAATTTATTTTATTTTATTTATATTTTTGCACCACAACAGACCAGGAGGCCCAATTACAGTGGTGAATTACATTACAGAACACCCAGGCTTGAGAAAACTCACTTTAAAATAAATATTTTTTATTTTCTCACCGGAAATCGAACCCGCAACCTACCGTGCGTGAGTCAAGCGTCTTGTCCACTACGCCACGGAGGGCGATGACTTGATCATGCTATGTCTTTCTCGGTCTTCCTCATTCTGCATCCATCAACATTCGCAGATCTTTTCAGCCGTTTTTTCGCTGTCCATTCGCTCCACATGTCCAAACCAACGCAACACCCTTTTCTTGATTAATGATCGTGCATGTCTCAGACTTACATAGTTCACGGATCTCGACATTAATTTGTGCACCCATCAAACATCATTTTTCTACACATTCGCCTGGGAGATCGCATTTTGACAGCATTCAACCTACTTTCATATTTTTTTTCCTATTCCATACTTCGCTCCCATACATCCTTATGTTGGCAATAGAACTCCATTATTCCGAATTACACATACCTACTGACACATACATGCACACTCACATATCCGAACACAACAAACATGTGTATATACAAACATAGTTGCAGACACATTGTACGCATACACATTTATAAAAAGTATAAAATAAAAATACTATAGTACAAATAACCAAAAAGTAATAAATTTTGCTAGCAATTTATTTAAAGAAACAAAGAAAATCTTTTTCCATTACCCATTTTTTAGCATATTTTTTAAAGGTGTGATAGGTTAAACTTTTCATCTTTCTCACATTATTAATAAATACATTGTTTATTCTGGGAGCGAAAAAAAGTGCATGTCTCTGTCCAAGTATAGTTTTACATGTATTTTGCGTGTATTTTGATTTTAAGGTTAAGTCTCTGACTCATTCGATTTTAATTAGCTATGAATAAGCTTTTCGACATTTCTTTTTCCAAGGACCACAGTCTCTAATGCGTATATAGTTACAGGCAGAATATATGAATTATATGTTTTCCTTTTCAGACAAACGGAAAATCTTTATTTTCTAGTATGTGTCCAAGTTTTTATACATGCTATCTTTAAAACTAAGCCTGAGAGGATTCAGATAAGTTTATCAGTTGATAAAACTCGAAAGTTTTCAGTTGTCGGCCTCGTGGTGTATAATGGTCAGCGCGTTTGCCTACCATGCAAGAGGTCTGGAGTGCGATTCCCGACGTGGTTAATATGAAATATTTATTTAAAAGGGTATTTTCACACTATAATATTTCATAATCCCTGGACTAGTACCTGAAGCGTAAGATTGATCGTCTTACCTTCATATAACAAAAGTGATTAAGATACGCAGCAATTCGTGTACCAATACAATACCCTATGCACTATTCGTTGGGGAAAATGTTTTTTTTTCAATAGTTTTAAATTTGAGAATTTGAGGGTCTTAATCGCGTACAGCGATGAGATGGGAGCAGGAATGCATGTAAAATGTAAATCACGAAATCCGGATTTTTGTGGTTATCATTGGAAATATGCCTCAAACTACCAAAAAAGCACACGTGCGAACTGACCAACATTTCAAAGATTATTGAATTGTAAAGCGGTGAATCGTAAGGTTTGCTATTTGAACGGAAGGAAAGCTAAGACAGATAAATATTTTAATCATTTTGATATATTTTTAACATTAAAGTGTAGGATTATGCAACAAATGAGAATAAGGACCATTAAATTTTGGGAACCATAATAATGTATTATTGTAACTTTATTTACAGAAAAACAAATAAATAATTAACACTTATTTTAAATCATTTCCACCGTTTGTATTTTTATCTTAATATAAATAAAAAAAATTATAACGCGCACCCAGCGCCTGCGGCGAGCCAAGAAATTACCCGATTATTCCAGCTTATTTTTTCTTACAAATAAGTATACTATATTTTGAATGTATTAACTCCAGTGCGGATTTTTTCTCCTAGATCAAACTTACAGATAACACAAATTATTTAAACATTCTTGATTTGGAAAACAGTATTTCAAACATTTTTTCTTAAGGCCTATTTTTCTTTGAGATGGTACTTTTGACATAAGACCATAATTACTTTCATGCGTCATATTGCAGGATATACAGCGCTTTACGCGACCGTTTTTAGCACTATTAATTACTAGAACAATTCGGCCAGTTGACATTTCAATTGAATACTTAATATCGACTGAATTCATAGTGGTATTTTTGATTTATTTTTGAATGAATTATGTATTAAAGCAATGAACAATAAATCTATTTTTCTGATTCTTTTTTATTTATTAAGGAAAAACAACAGTTGTTATATAAGAATACAAAATACAAAAAATAGTACATACATCCAGTTAAAGTTTTTCACAAATATAATGAGAGAACATGTTACACAGTAAAGAGAAAAATAATATATTACATAAGACATGAGAAAAAAAATAGAGCTCGTAAGAAGGTTAAGGGATGAGGAAATAGAGTGGAGGAGTAGAGGAGAGGGATTTTCATAATATAGTTGACCAATTCAAAATTTATATATTATTATAAAATAAACATAATTAAAGGAACATAAACTTATTACACACTGACAAATGTTTTATTTTACAGAGTTTCAAAAAGTTTTTTTTGAAGTCACAAAATTTTGTATTAAAAATATCTAAATGGGAAAAAGTAAATTTAATTTGGAGCAGCTACAATAAATAAACGAGTTTTTAACATAATTTCTTTTGGGCAATAAATTATTAAAGAAATGAACTTGTCATGTTAGCTTTACGGGACAATTGATTGAAATACGCTCCAAGAGATATGGACTATCGATAAATTGTTGAAGAGGAAAGACAGATCAGAAATGCTTCTACGTTCAGTAAGGGAAGTTAAACTATGAAAGGAAGAAGAGTCTTCATACGAGTCAAAATATGTAAGAGATTAACGATCCAGAAGTTTAAGGAATCTATTTTGTATTTTATCTAGTTGTGATATATAAATTATATTTCAAGGATTCCAAACAATATAATAGAATATATCATGAATTTACATCGTTTGAGTTGATCTCATAGATGAGATTTGTTGTATCACACAGAACCACAGAAAAATTTCAATTTATAGTAGATATATATTACTTACATTATATTATGTACCTCTTATGTAGGTACAAATATATGATATTTTTTTAGAGCTTACCTGTAAATAAAATCACCATTCGCCACTGGTAGATAATGTAAAAATTTCCTTACAATCTACACGTGTGTCAAAATTAATTTTATACCGTTTAGCCATTCGTCCCTACACATTGTGTAATTTTTAATTGAAGACGATTTGACACGTTTGTTTACAACTTTTAAAAGGTTTTTTCCTCCAACCATTAAACGCTCTCTGTGAAGTTGTGACTTTGAAATAGCTTGATTGACTTAAAGATGTTTTGGAAAAATAATTATCTTTCTCAAACGCCCATTGCATTAGGCTTAGTTCATTCGTGTAAACTAATATCTTAAAGACTACGAAAATACTAAACAGTGTATCAAAACGGAACGTAAAATTATTTATTTCACGGATCCCTTTTAGTGATTTTATAAATAAGAAAAGAGCAACCTTGAAAAGTATTGCGATTGCATAAAAACAAAATACGTCCTTTTTTTAAAAAAAAAGAAGAGAGGCTAAATCACAGAACAGCGAATCAATACAAATATTTTCCTTAGGTTTATAATTTTTTTAAGCTTTTTTAGTTTTTTTATTTTTTTCTGAAATTTCATTTACATAGTGTCTAGTAGTCAGTTTGCAGGTTATGTTTTTGCCGCAAAGTAATTCTGGGGATTTAAACGAGAAAATAATAGTAATTTTAATTCTATTTTAACTTTGACGGCCTCTGTAGTGTATTGGTTAAAATACTTGACTCACACGAAAGGTTCCTGGGTTTGTTTTTTTTTTAGAATCCCGGTGAGATCACAAACATTAAATGTATTTTTTCTCAAGCCTGGGTTTCTGTGCTGTAATCCACCACTGTTATTGGGCCTCAATGCCTGTTGTGGTGCAAAAAAAGAAGAAAAAAAAGCTTTACCTATTTCATATATTATTTTTTTTGCATAATTTAATTTTTTTAAATGAAAAAATAAGAAAATGCTTACTTAGGGCCACGATTACAATGGGAAGTTAACAGTTATCTTCGACTGTCTATAAAAAAAAAAACGATAATTGAGTACGAAAATAAGTATATTTGTATGAACCTTTAAAGTATCTTCATCAGTAATCTATAATTGAACATGTCTAAAAGAAAAAAAATGTATGAATATTCTGCTTTTCATACAGAAAACTTTTCTTTATTTTGTAGATAAAATTGAAGATAAATGGGTACTTCCCATTGTAATCGGGGCCCTGGGGTAATTCCGTGTGAATCCGCTTAGAAAAAGATTTTCACAACCTAGAAAACATTTTTTTTTCTTTCAATATATTCTATTTCATTATTATTGTAATATTTATTATTTTTGTTACCAGTGGAATGATATGACGTCGCTTTTCACAAGTTCTCTTTTTGGCAATGTATTTAGTTATATTTACAAAACTATAATTGGCTTTTAATTTTGGTTTATTTGTAAATGTTGTATTTTTCGTTGCAATGGCTGTTAATTTATTTTAAATTTAAAAAAATACGTATAAAAAAAACCCTCATCATCACTAAAACCTTATCCACACATGTGGTGAATAGGGCACCGAATTAGTCAAATAAATGCAACGTATTGCATTCATCTGTAGCAGGATGATAAGGTGATCAGTTTTACGTTTCAGGAGACAGTCCAAAGTCCAAGGACAGTATAATATTTCAGTGAGGAATCACCTTTAAAATCAATAATTCATGTCCATTCTGGCAGAATTCGAATTGAGGACCCTAAGCGTGGTAGGTGAACGCGCCATCCACTACACAACGAGACAGACTTATATCCTTTCAATTTCCTTTTTTATAATTTTTACCTAAGAGTAGTCATCAAAACGAAAACCCTCCAGGATTCTGGTTTTACTTTTCACACTCTTCTTCATTCACCTAGATACAAGATAGTGGGGGGGTTGGAGTCTTCATCTAACATACTTAAGGTCCCGGGATCGATTTCTAAGAGCATTAAAGAAAACATCCTTTAATGTATTTTTCACTGCAATATTTCACAGCCCCTAGATAGAATCTAAAGCGTAAGCCTGATCCCCTTATCTCCCTTTAACACATGAACGAGATGCACTGCATGTATTTTTATTATAAGATTAGATCGGGTTGTGGTCCTGTGGCTAGTGTCTCGGACTCACGGACCAAAGGTCCGTGGTTCGAATCCCACTCTACCCCAACTCTATTCCATTTTCTAATCGTGAGTTATTTACAACTCGTTGAAAATGGCCCTCAAAATGAAATATTTGGGTAAATCATAAGAACGCAAATATTTCTTTAAAAAAAAAAAAAAACTGTTTGATGATGGTGATGATTAAAATATGTACCCTAAATAAATAAATAAAATATTTAATGAAATAAATTAATAGCGGTGTAAAAAAATACGGTTTTGTCGGAAAGGGTTTTTCTTTAGACCGAGGATATTTGAAAGCTTTAAGGCATTCACGTGAGGTCCTAACTGCTAACAATAATGATTTCAGAAAAACTTCCTTGTAGGTTAGAAAGTTAATAGCTCATAATATTAACTGCTACAGGTGTACTTGATAAGAGGGAGATGGATTAAATTTTCAATTTATCCTCATTATGTGTTCTCCGAAAAAATTCGCAACCATTTTGAGCGAACAATTACAATAATTGTATATCGTGTAGATTAAATTCATTTTTTAAATTTTTCTATATATGCTTATTTTATTTTTCCAATGGGCGCGATGCCTTTTTTTCCAAGTGAGTTAGATCCATTTTCAAGAGGGCCCTGACCAAAAACACTGGCAGTGCACTTTTTTTCATTTTGTAAACTTGAATCATAAGTATAAAGCTAAAACTAAACGGCAATATGGCCGCCCTTATGTGCATACAAAATGTTAAATAAATAAATATTTAATTTAATATACGTGTATTGTTGCTATATATCGCTGTTTTATTGTTAGTCTCAATTATTTATTCACCCGTATTTTTACTTGATAGTACTTAAACCATTTCTGCCTTTACCTGAATTGCTCGTTTATAATTTTGGAGTACGTATTTACAAACCCTTTGTTTATAATTTTGGAGAACGTATTTACTGAGCTTAGAATATTCTTATATAAGAATAATAACTTTATAAATCATATTTTACAATAAAAAAATAACACTTCGTTATACATAATTAATATTTGAAATGATTTCACAGTATTACTTAATTTTTGCCGAAAGTTACTAATACCTTTGAATTTTCATAGTTTTCGAATTACGTATTTTTTTTTAATCACTGCCTTCTTTCAAAATGGGACTGTACAAGCGAATTCAGAAGCTCCGAGTAAGCTCAGTATAAGGTAGAGTAATCCACTCCCCCGAAAAGACGCAGAGCTTTTACACAAATAATAATACTGTGTGTCGGGCTTTAATGTGTTGTTTTTTTAAGCTTAACGATTTCGGTGTTAGTTTACACGCGCCTGGCCAGGTCTTAAAGTGTAAACATGCTTCCATGAACTGTTTTTATTTATTACCATATTACAACAGAGACGCAGAACACTTTTGAGGAGGGAATATGGAAGTCTAAGCATTTATAGGGCTGATGACCTGTCCTTGGCTGGTTTAAGTGGCTACATTAAAACTTGTCCAAGACGAATTATAAAAATGGAAAAAAAAATTCAGACGTTGCCTAGTAGCTGAAATAAATCAGTCAGATTAAGTTTACCCACATCAAGAAAGTTTTCAGCTCTTTAACATCACAACAATCAACAGATGGAAGAATAAAAGGAATATGGATATTTAAGCACAGGCAGAGTAATGATGGTTATGCGGCTACGAGAGTAGATCCCAGCAGAAGCTCGTACGAGGTTTGCCTGTACTTGGAATTATTCAATTTTAAAAACACGTCCGACGTTTGCTCAGAGGAATTTCTCCTTTGTGGCCTCAAGAGTGTTCAATGTCCTGGATGAACATATTAAGTGCTAAAAACCGCACGTAAATCGGTTAAGCCGTTCAGGAGAAGTTCAGTGACATCACACGTACAGAGGAATGATATGAATAAAGATAATACTCATAGTATTTTTGAACCGTGTTTTAAAGAAGCTTTTTAACAATTTTCATTCTAAATAAAATATTGTAAAACCCAGCACGGTGTCTGAATTCATATAACATAATTAAGTGCTTATTGCAAAATGGCGATCTAAGGCGATAACAAAGAGAAATGACCCCAGTGAAGGTATATAGAGCATAAACGCCCACTATTATTTATTCGAAGCTTTTTCTAGGAAGCATTCACTAACTCCTTTGCGTGGGAAGTTGTTACAAACCCCTTTCCTTACTGAAAACGTGGTAAGGAATTTTGTATCATAAATATTATTATAATACTTAATAAAATTAAAAAGTGATAAAAAAAGGTAACATTTTCATATATTATTTTTTTCTTCACGTGTCATGTCGGATTTCCCCGACGTTGACGATCACTTGGGAGAAAGCTTTCCTATCCGAAGCCATTTTCAGGAGGAGTGTACAAGTCTGGATTTTGTTTAAGGGAAGAGACCATTGCAGAAGACTGCTGTGAGATATTGCATAGATTTATAAACTATTAAGCGTGTTGTTGTATGTTTATGTAATAATATTTAATTTGTATTTTTGCTATTATTAAATTATGTACGTATTTCTACTTTCCATTATGTCGTATCCCAACTCAACACAGGGCCCTAGGCTTCATAGAGTTTGGGATACGTTATTATTGTATTTTTTTGTGATATGTACGTGTTTTTATGAATAAATAAAAATAAATAAATGAATATTACATCATGTGGACATAAACCTTTTACATGCCTAGACATCCATACTCCTTTTTCAAAAATATTTTTCATGTATGATGCAATATATGAAAGGTATCAAAATGAAAAGGGTGTCTTGTATAAGGAAATTGTCAAAATTATCACACATTATTTACTTATTCAACGGCTTATGTCTTTTATAATGTATAAAATATACAATTACAAGAACAAAATACGAATCAATTGTGTATTTAAACAGCATGGAACAAAACATTAAATAAAAAACAAGGAAAAATAATATTATGTATCTTTTTTGGGTGATACATTATATTGATAACAGTGACAGTGAAAACCTTCGCACCTAGGAAAAATAATATTTAAAATCTAATCAAAAAATATTTATATAATATGTATTAAGAAAGTTTTCAGCTCTTTAACATCACAACGATCAACGATGGAAGAATTAATGGAATATATATATTTAAGCACAGGCAGAGTAATCATGGTCATGCGGCTACAAGGCTACAAGAGTAATTTTTAACATTTAATGGTTAAGAAGGCTTCAGAATCCCAAATAAAAATACATTTTTTTGTTTTAATGAAAGTTTATTACAAATTGAGGTAAAGCAGTTAAAAATGAGAAATACGGTTAAGTAGTTTTGACTCAGTGCTGTTTTATTAATGTTTTAGTTCATAAAAATAGCCTCATCTATCCTATATGATACTTTGTCAAGAAAAGGGTTATTTACTTTGCATCATAAAAAAAAAATCTACTGTATTAAGAAATATTAAGCAACATCGTTTTTTAAATTATTGTTATCAAAAACATTTCTTACTTTGTGGTATGACATTTTACACTTCTATGTTTATAAATTTGTATAAACCACTTTGATTTAGAGTTATACTCCGACCGGTTTCGAGGTTACTACCCCATCGTCAGGAATTAACTAACTTATAATTACTCGAGTTGCTATTTATATTATAAAATATTATATGAAAGAGACAGAAAAATCAAAGAAAGAGAGAGAAAGAAGATAAACTGAATCATAACGGAAATATTTTGATTGGAAGACTCGAAGTTGAATTTAATCAATTATTCATTACATGAAGTTTTTGATTAATGGCTTTACTAATTTCTAATCTTCTAAATTGTCTAAACAAAAACCATTTTTATTGACATGCAAAATATCTACACCCGTTTCTTGATTAAAATCATGGTTTTTGGATAAAAGATGATTTGTGAATTCTGTAAAATTATTATTTCAGAGACATGTCATATGTTCTTTGATTCGAACTTTCAATTTACGTGAAGTTTTTCCAATATAGAAATTTGGGCAATTCAAACAATTTAATTTATAAATTCGTTGTTTTTCGTTTTTAAATGTATCAAATAAAATAGAAAATTAATTGAATTAAATTTTAGTATTTCAATTGGCCCGCACTGGAGTAATTAAAAGCTTTTCCGAACGCAATAACATTTAAGCACATCTGGCACCGTCACCTTTAGCTTTACACATAATTATTACTAACTTCTAAATCTACAATTCTCCGCTAATAAACTATTAATTCCGCGCTAAAAAATAACCTTTGGCGTTACAAGGTCAGGTTTGATACTAAAATATAAATTTCGTATTCAATAAATTATATATTTTTTATTATTTATAATTTTATTTAGTATGATTATTTTTTAAAATTATAATATAGGTAATATATTTTATACTATAATTTGATTACACTTGTTTGTCTTTGCTACATGGTTTTATGTTATTTTTATCGTTTGTTTTAGATATTTTCTTTTTACGTTTATATTTAATAAATAAATAAAAACAAAATATGGCATTGCACTGGTACACCAAATGTAGTGTAAAATAATAATAATAATAATATGACATTCTGTTTTATTTGTTGCTTTACTGTGAAAAAAACTATTTCTTTATTTGACCATATTTTTGTTTTGAGGACTATCCTCATCGCCTTACGATGTAAAATGAGGAACTTTATCCCTACGGGAAATTGGACACAAAAATTAAAAAAAAAACAATTTTTTTCTTACGCGCGGTAAAAATTAGAGAATTAAATTTTACGGCAAAGTTTTTTGAATATGTACTAACGAAAAAAAATATTTTAATAAAAATGAACTATGTACTTTGAACGACGTCACTGGTTTATATGAATCAACCAATGATAAGAGAGGTGTGGAAGATTTCCAGTTTACTTACCGTCAACAGACCAATCGGCAGAACTAACTGCGAAGAAGCGGAAGAGAACTTAAGACGTCACACGCGGAGTAATTTTAGAAATAAAAAACACGAAAAAATCATAGCGCGGATAATACGGTAAACATTTTGTTTTTAAATGGCTTAGATTAATAGCCTATAAAACAAAAAAATACACCGAACCATCTCGAATGAAATTTTACGGCAAAGTTTCTTGAAAATGTACTAACGAAAAAAATATTTTAATAAAAATGAAGTTTGTAATTTGAACGACGTCACTGGTTTATATGAATCAACCAATGATAAAAGAGGTGTGGAAGATTTCCGGTTTAATTAATTAAAAACAACAATTGGGTTTGATTAATAGTATTATTTTCCCTTCAACCAATAGTTTGGATAGTAAATGAAAAAGTTCAATTGATTGATTTGGTGTTTATTTTGTAGAACTCCATATTTAAACATATAATTTAATAAATCAAACACTGATTGAACACTTTATTTTATTTTTTCAAATATAAAACAAAAATTTAGTGAGAATTGTTTCGCCTTGTGTTTGTTCAAACGAATGTTAATCATGTGGGTGAGATCATTCGTTTGAAAATACCCTAACAAGGCAAAACAATTGTCACGAAATTTTTGTTTTTATATTTGTAAAAATAAAATGAATTGTTCAGGAGACTCAAATGAGTGTTTGATTTCTTATAACATAAAAAAAAAAACAATTGATTATTGTTTACATTAAAAGGATTGCAGAGTTATATCAAGCATTGCACATAACATAAAATAATTTCATATTATAACCCATACTTGAGAGCTCTCGCTCGGGTTAACCTCATACATTAACTTTGTTTACGTTGCCATAAATTAATTATCGTTTTAGAACCACGAAAAACAACAAAATTTAATAACCCTTGGCTTGCTGTAAAGCACATATGAATGGCAACAATAAATAATAACCACGTTCTTTAAAATCTTCAAATATATTAGTTTTCCAATATAAATACAACTGAGTTTCGTAATAACAGTTCGAAATTGCAAAGTGTATTATACAATTGACACATTTTTGACCGGGCTTTGCTTAGTATCGATTTAAAATGAATTTCGCTTTATTTTGATTCTTGACCAAGGAAGAGCTGAACAAAAATTAGTTCCTATAGCACCACTGTTGACCCGGAAGTCGCATCTAGAACGACTTTTCCAAATTTCACGGTGCTACCATCTACCGTTTCAGAATTTTAGCGATGGACAATTTAACAAGAAAAAGTTAATTCAACAACGTTTTGAGTATGTCCAAATGTTTGCAGACTGGCTGGACTTCCTCCCTAGGGAGTCATTTAGACCTTAGTTGGACATACTCAAAACATCGTTGAATTAACTAACTGGTAAAAGAAGAAGTAAAATATGGAAAATTGATTTCAGGCGTTGCTGAGTAGGTGAATTGGTTTAGCCGGATGAATCTCACCCACACGATAAAGGTTTCAGCTCTTTTACTTTACAAAAGTCAACGTATGGAAGAGTTGAGGAAATGTGGATGTTTAAACATAGGAAGAATTGTAAATGTTACACAGTTTGTAAAGTGGCCACTTAAACCAGCCAATGACATGTTGTTAGCCCTGTAAATGCCTTGACTTCCATATTTTCTTCTCAAAAATGTTTTATCCTCTCTGTTGCAACAAATTTGAAGAAAAAGTTAAGCTTGAAGTAATTGTTGCGTTTTCGTCAACATTGACAAGTTTTAACTGAGTTTTTCAAGACTAATCAAATGGCAGTTCAATGTTGCACGTAAGTTTTTATTTGATGAACAAAAAATATTGTTATTTCAATAATTTCTAATGTCGGCAGTATTTGATATAAGTTTAGCTAGTAATATTCGAGAGACATGCATTTTCAACAAAATCAAGAAAGACATGCAACGACCAACTCCATCAAATACTTAAAGATGGATATGTCAAGAGTAGGAATAATCTGCGTGCGTGTATAAGAAAATGTATGAATGTAGAAAAAGCGAGATATGTATGCAAAGACAGTGATGTGGCGTTCTACCCTCTCTGCCTTCCCCTACAGAGAAACGGCGTGATGGTTTGTTTGATTGTTTGTTTGTTTTTTTAATTTGATTTTGGTCGGCCTCGTGGTGTAGTAGTCAGCGCATTCACCAATTATGCAAGAGATATCGGGTTCGATTCCCGTCATGGTTGACATGAAATATTTATTTAAAAATTTGTTTTTACACTAGAATATTTCATAGTTCCTGGACTGGCACCAAAGTTTAAGACTGATCATCTCACCTTCATGTAACAAATCATATCATATCACTCTCTCTCACTGCTGTTTATTTTATTTCATAGTCCTAACGCTCCTATATACCTCCCACAAAAAATTCAACGCTTTTCAGTTCATTATTTACCTCGTCGGTCTAATTTTCAACACCCTCTTCATACTCATCCTCAATTCCTCTTTTTTCTCTAACTCATATAGTGTCCTTGTGGCTCGACTGTGGAATAATCTCCCATCTACTATCAAAGATGTTACTACAGTATCTTTTTTTGAATCACGTCTGAAGAAACATCTCCTTTCTCTTTCTTGATCTCTCCTGCTTTTCTCTTTCCTCTTTATTCCTTTTTCACATTGATAAATTGTATTTTTTTTAGGCTTTTTTCAAATACAATTATTTATATTTTCGTATTTCTTCAGTTTTTTTTATTTTTATTTTCTATTGAAAAAATTTTGCGAATTAAATTACAAAAATTATTTTTTTTTTCCATAGGTTGGTTGGAAGAATTTGCCATTTGGCAATAAGCTTGCCAATGTACAATTAACAATGTGTACAAAAAGTTTAATAAATAAAAATTAAAAAAAAACAAACAAAAAAAAAATCGAGATACGCTGCAATTGGTAAACCAATGCAGCGCCCTATGCACCATTAGGTATGGAAAGGGAATGATGACGATGATGAAGCAGTATTTGATCTTCACAGAAAAGCCATGTTAATTGACTTGGTTAGTCGCGCAAATAATTATACCTCGTTCTTTGGTGTGCATGAAAATTTGAAATTGGTGGTGAACCTAGCTTGGACACGTGCTACGTATGCCTCAGGAGAGCCTTAACCCAAGTTACCTCTCCTTAATTTACGGGCTCCCGTTTTCTTGGAGGGCTGATGATGACGATCTTCGCGCTTTACTCAGCGGGCTAAGGGACGCGGTATTGAATGTGAGGTAGCGAAAGTGCTGGCTAATGATAGTCTTTCCCGGAGGCGTCTGGTGATGTCAACGTGCTTCACTTAGAGGCGAACATGGAATAAATTTTTTAATGAACAAACAATAGTTAGTTTGGTTTAATAAATAACGAGCTGAACCCAGCAATGCTTTGCTTTTGCTTGATTTTAGTATATACTCGTAAATACATTAAACGAACTCAATCGAAAGTTTGATATCAGTTATTGTATTTAAGTCCAAATTCGATATCTACGTGATTATTTTTGTGTTTCAGTTTGCATAAATTGTGAGGACAGAGAATTTTGATAAATAGGAATTCGAACATTGTTTTTCTGTCACTGTCTTGCAAACGTCTCCCCGATGCTGTTCGAAAAAGACAACTGCGTGTCAGACCTTTCGTTAGAATAGACAAAATCGAGGTTTTGCTGTCCCGTTTTCTCAAAATTGAACCGATTTCGTTCTTTTTTTAGACAGAGTATCAAAAAGAAATTTCTGTATCGGTACGTTTTGCGTTTTTGAAAAAAAGTTATATTTGTATACCGTGCAGATAAAACTGCTCTTTTTTTAGGGTTCTGGATGGTTTTAGTTACCATAATAAACAATTTTCAGAAAAATGAAACAAAAGAAACACGCCAATGGTAATATCTATAGTGTAAAAAATCACTTAGCTAGTGCCTGAGAGAAAATAAGGGAATACGTTTTTATGAATGAATAGTCGGACCCCGTTTCCTCTTAAGATCAAAAAGTATACGTTAAAAACTTTATGATTGAAATCAAGAACATAAAATAATTCATTTTCAAATATTAAATTTAAGTAGGTACCTAAATAATTGTTTATGTTTGAATTCCAAAACATTTAAGAATTAATTTTCAAATGTAGAATTCTTTTTGCAAATGTCAAACTCAGCTCTTCTCACTAACAAGAGTACACATTATTAATGAATGTGATTTTTTTAAATGTATTGAATGTCACTTAATATCATTTTAATTACCAAAAATCCAGTAGAATGTAACAAATTGGTAGAAATATAAAAGGAATTTCAGGAAGTTATCTCATTGGGATCCATAAAAAACGAATGTTGTTTGTAAACATTCAAAAACAAACTTTTTTTACATACTCTAAAAAATAACATCTTCCTAATTTTTTTAGTAAATGCGTTCTCGTCTAATGCAACCCTGGTGGTTAATGAAAAAACATTTACGCTTCTAACTTTTTTTCTAGCCAATAAGTTGAAAATTTTATTAGCTATGAATATGCTCGGAGCAAAGATCTACATTTCACTGAAAACCACGCGTAATCGGCCCAGAAGTTATTTAGGCCATCGAGAACACATATACGAACATTGCATTTTATATATAGATGTTATACACTCAAAAACAGTTAATTTAATTACGAGTATTATGACAGGAAAAGCTGTTAGGAACAAACCTTTGAAATTGCGAGTTATTTCGTGTTTACTACCTAAATGTTTGTAATTAGTGTAACTGGTTAAATGTGGCAGACATAATGACAGACATTTAGACATCTTATTGACAAGGAGTACGTTATTCGGGAAATGGAGGAGCCGCATTAGGAACGTACCGTCTCACAAATTGTCAAAGTGTTACTTATATTTTTTAATGAATTATTATGTAGTCTTTTCACTACTAAACACAGCAAATGTACCCATGGCCAGAGCCTGATTTAAGGATTGGGTCGCGCCTAGGCTAGCATGTGCTTGGCGCAACCATCCGTAGAGTTTTTGCAAATAAAATAAAATGAATAACTACTTAGTATGAAAATTAAACCCACAATAATGCAATAAAAATCATTCATTGTGTATGCAGACAATTGGTAGAATTCCTTATTAAATTTAGTAATGTATCTAAAATAAAACACGTTTATTGAATTTTAATGCTACATTTTTTTTAAATATACAAGAGGGTATATTGTGACGCGTTCGTCTTGTTTGAACATTTTAAAACCAACTTAAATATTACCACTGTTTCATTACATACAAAAAAATAATAACTTTATATGATCGAAGATTTCTATACAAGCTAAAATAAGTAAAGTAATTAAAAATCAATTAGGGTATACTGAGTTTATTTTTAGGTACATTATGGGTATGTTAGGGAAAGCCTTCCATTATTTTAAAATATGTGTAAAGTATGACTTTAAAATTATTGTAATAATAATAACAATATGCCTGATGGACCAATATAAATGGCATCAAATTCCTTACATGTTAAATTGTAAATACCGCTTTTATCCAAAATATGATAATATTTCTTTAAAATTTTTCCCCTTTATTATTTTTTGTTTTAAAAGCAACGTTTATATTATTATTTCTAATGATTTTTCCAATTTTTTCGGAATTTTTTCTAGATACTTTATGCAGCCATCTACTTCTTGTGTATTTTAAAAAATAAAGTAGAAATAAAATCATTAGATTTATATAATAGATAAAAAGTGTTTTATTTTGGATACATTACCAAATTAAATAAAAATAATATTGAACATTATATCATGTTATATAACTTTTTCTGGTGTCTGACGAATAGGGAAATATAACTGTTTATTTAAAAAACATTTTTAAAGTAATAATGGTCGCTAAAAATACTGTCCTGTAAAAAAATTTTTTCTACTTATTGATAGCATGAAACATATTTTAAAATTTGTTATTTTTAATCCTCGTAAAATCAGTCATTGCATTTGCCACGCTCCTATACGTCACGATTCATGTTAATTTTCAACTTTGTTCGAAACGTTTCAAATTTGTATGGAACATCGTCACGAATCTTGACCACACAATTATCCATGCCAAACATATCGCCTTTTTTATTATAATTTTTTTATACTTTAAAAAAATAAGTTATATATGAAAACATATCTCCATAATTTTCATACTGGTTTTAAAAATAAAATTAATTATTTAAAATTCATTTAATATATTTTTATCTGTTTTCCTAGTATGTGATATTTCCCTATTAGTAAATACATCGATATTTAGGAGCGAGGACGAGTGCATGTCTCTGTCTTATTATTCCTAATCTTGTTTTACATGGTGGTACCTTGATTTACCAAATATGCTTGATTTCTGACGATCGTAATTTGTCGCTTGCAGCTACCAGATACGCTCGACATTCGACACACGTCACAAGCCAGCGCAAAAAACGTGTATGTTTATGAGCACCTTATTCCCTACTGTTATCCAATATAAAAAAAATGTTCTTCGTGAAATAAATGCAAAATTTTTGCCGCACAGTTTGCGAATCTGCGAGAATCTTCCGTTTAGTATTAAAAGCCGTGACTTAGTATTGAGGATGTTTTAAATGTAACTTAAGACCCGATCTACAAGAAAGTCACAATCACGTGCCGGACAAATTGGTTCTAACCAAGCCATACTGTTCGCTGTTCCTACATACTCGTACATGTATACCGCGCACCGCTACTGGTGTTTCGTAGATTGCGTATGTGCTCAGATGTCAGGGAACGCTCGTGGAGACCACAAAAAATCATCATTATTCTCCTAACTGTACCCAAAGGTGCAGAGGGCACTTACTTATGATCAAATTGCAGTGTATCACCGGTTATTTGCTTATTTATTTATTTATTTATTTTTTTCTCTAAATAATAACTCTAATAAAAATCATGTGACCTCACTGGGGTTACCCGTGCCGAAGACACTTAACAATATACTTTTTTTAAAATGTGTTTATATTTGAGAATAAACAAAGAAGACTAACTTAATAAACATAGAAAATAAACAAAATATTTAGACTGTTGGCTAATGTTGACTGTTGAAAAACTAGGTATTCAAATCTAAATTATTTATATAACAAATATTATATTTATTTAAGATGATTCATATAGCGAGTTTTTGTGAAAATCACCTCAAGAGCGCTGTACTCATGTATGGTGTCGAGTGTTGGACACAGAGAATCTAAAAATAAAAAGTTAAAGCTTTCAAAATGTGGTGTTGGCGGCGTACGAATGTATCTCTACTCCAAGAACTGGACATTAGAGAAAGATTTACTAACATCTATGTGAGAGAAAAGAATCCTGCAGTTTTTTAAAAATATTTCCAGGAGGAACTCTGACAGTTTGGAGAAAATTATTCTCCTGGGAAGTGTCGAAGTGACAAAGTTGCGTGGACGTCAACCGACAAGATGTCACTGAATTATCACTGACAAATGCCTAAAGACGAGCACAAGACCATTCCAGATGGAGATAGACTATCCACAGATGGGCTATGCCTGGAATCAGGCGTAATCACCATCCTCAGATATGAGGTACGGATTGGAGAGAGAGAATGTAAATCCACAAATAACACATAATATTAACTTAACCGTCGGAATAAAGTTATTATTGTACAATTTTCAGGCACTGGAAGAAGCTTTCAGCTTCCAGCTCCCATTGACGAATATGTTTATTTAACATTGTGTAAAACTCATCATCTCACGTCAGTATCGTAGACTTGATTGGCTCTCTGTAACCGGAAAGCATACAATCTATTCTCGTACCTAGTACTATTTGCGTGAGATTTAAATATTATTTATATGAATGAGATAATCTTACAGTATTTTTAAAGGGCAGATGTGGTGTGGAGCATTAAATCACAATAATTGATTATCTTCTTGCAAATGTTTGTACCACAAAAAACATAAATTGAAATCACTGATACGTAAACACTAGATGCAGAACTAAGCACTTGGCAGGGGCGAACCGTGTATAGAAGCGATTATGTACAGCTTACAATTATATTTGACTAACCATAATAATGTTTTATTGTAACTTTATTTAGAGAAAAACAAATAAATAATTAATATTTATTATAAATCATTTTCACCGTTTGTATTTTTATCCCAATATAAATATAAATTTTAATAAAGCGCGCCCAGCGCCTGCGGTGAGCTTAGAAACTAGCCGATTATTCCAGCTTATTTTTTCATGCAAATAAGTATACTATATTTTGAATGTATTAACTCCAGTGCGGGTTTTTTCTCCTAGATTAAACTTGCAGGTTACACAAATTATTTGAAGATTCTTGATTTGGAAAACAGTATTAATTTTTTTTTTTTAAGGCCTATTTTTCTTTGAGATGGTACTTTTGACATAAAACCATAATTACTTTCATGCGTCATATTGAAGGACATAGGGCGCTCCACGCGGCCATTTTTAGCACTATTAATTACTAGAACAATGCGGCCAATTGACATTTTAATTGATTACTTAATATCGACTGAATTCATAGTGTTATTTTTTATTTATTTTTTAATGAATTATGTATTACAGTAACGGATAAAATATCTTCATAATATATCACGAAGTTACATCGTTTGAGTTGATTTCATGAATGAGAGTTGTTGTATCACACAAAACCACAGAAAAATATCAATTAACAGTATATATTACTTAGATTATATAATGTACCTCCTATGTAGGTACAAATATGTGATATTTTTTTATAGCTTACCTGTTGATTAAATCACCATTCGCCACTGGCACTTGGTATGTGTTCCATTGAACCTAAGTTCCGGAACCTAACATGTAGTCACTAAACGTGAAGCAGCGTAAAAAGGCGCGGAACTTTTATTTTACAGTAAACTAGCATAGACAGTTAATGTTTTTTAACGTTTTTTTTGTATACTACGCCCATTGTTCGAGGCATAAATTAAAATATGGTTCTATGAAGCATCACTTGTATTTAATAAAACCTCATATTTAAATATATGTTGGAGTTTTGTTAGTGTTTGATGTTTATTAACAATGTTTTGAGTTTGTTAAAATTTTTGTAAACAAAGACTGAAATTAACCCCTAGGGAGCTGTTAATATTAACATATTACAACGGACACGAAGAACATTTTAAAGAAGGGAATATAGAAGTATGCCACTAAGAGGCCACTTTATGCACTGTAATATGTTATCCTTATTATTTTTAGTATATAGTTTAAAAATAATGTAATCAGTAGTTTTAATTAATTTTTTAGTTTAAACAAATATAAATATTTTCTGAACATCTTAATGAAATCCAAAATTACCTTCATAAATAAAAACTGTTTAATAGTAATAGTCATAGTAAATAAAATTGTATATTTTTTTTTTATTTATGATAAGACGTTTAGAATTTCTCAAAAGCTTATTGTAGTCAATCGAAAAACGAGAATATAGCTAAATATATTTTTTAATGTTATAAAAAAAAAGTTTTTCTGTCTTCCTCGCCACCTTTCAAACTTCATAGCGTAGTTACCTTTCCCCGCACTTGCAAAATCCTTAGAAAACCTCCCCGTAAAAGGATAATCTCTCAAGCTCCTTTATGTCCTTTGAATCGCTCCTAACGACAAAACTTCAGGTCTGATGAGTCGCTTGGAAGGTACGTGATTCTTTTCAATAAGTTTATAGCGACTCGGCCAAAGAAAAAGACCCAATAAGCTCTAATAAGCTTCTCAAAGTAACAGCCTTGAAATGTGTTTTGGAGCTTTAAAAAGTGCGGACCTATGTAGGTATTTTAGAAATATCATTTTTATTTGAAAACCTTAAAATACTTACTTTCCTTAGCTGTTATGTGGCTGTGATGTCTCACTAGTCTACATACGAAACAAGACTTGATGTTATATCTCTCTTACCTTTTTAAATGTTGAAGTAGTATTTTTTGTAATCTTTAAAAACAAATTTTCACACCGGATTTAAAAAGTGACATTTGTATAAATATGCAAGCTTTTCATACAAAAAAAAATTATCATTGCTTTGCAAGAAATGATTGTGACGCCAATAGATCAATAAATCTGTGCAGAGAGAGAACGATTATGAAACTCATAACAAGGAAGGCAGAGACGCATTTCTGTAATCGGTGTTTGTGTATTGAGTTGGTTATTCGCAGTAAGCGGGGGTGCCCGCGTGTAAAATGACCGGCGTTTTTATGGTTATTACTTAATTTTACTAGTGTTATAATATTAGCCCTGTTGGGCTTAATTTTATTAATTTTTAAAAAGGAATTTAAAATGCCTTTTTTTTCTCAAATGTCTGCACATTAGAAAATTCCGTCTTTTGCTTAAGAAAATATGATTTTACATCACCACGCGCAAAGGAATTTTTTACCATATCCTTTTAAGAGTTAATCAGAAATGTTTGATTTTGATGTCAAAAATATGAGTTTGCATTATTTATTGCTACATTAAAATAAATTTCTAAATGGTTTAAAAGCAACGCGTAAAATTTCCTTAAGTAAACCGTTTAAGTAAAAACAAAAAAAAAATAACGAACATTATACAAAGTAATAAAGAATACGAACATGATACAAAATAATAAAGAATATAAGTCTTGTCTTTTTTTCTTTATTTCTCGTTATTAATTTAATTGCAATTTCATACTCCTACTTTCCTGTATTTGTCTAAAACCCCTACAACTTCCTATCACTTTTCTCATTTTTCCTTCCCGCTTTCTTCTTGTTTTCTCGATATTTCTTTTTTTTACATTTTTAGTAATGAATATTGTTTCAATTACCTGCTTATTTGTTTATTTTTATTTTGTTTGAACCGTCAAATTATTGTGTAAAATTTAAGTAAACATGACTATTATGCAATCAAAATCTTTAACCTACTTCTACGTTCATTTAAATAAATACTGAGGAAAAAATGTTCAAAAAGGCTATAAAAAAAAAAATAACGAAGGTGGGTAGAAGTAAATTGAAGTGTCTCATTCGCCTAAACCAATATTGAATCATCTGCTGCACAAATATGTTTATATTGTGTTTTTGTTCTTTTAGATATACAGAAATTAAATATATAGAGAATTAAGTATCATTAATAACTCTCTTAAAATTTTGTAATTTCTCTCTGCATATTAAGTCTTCTCTGTATGGTATATTCTGACATGTAAAAACATATAAAAAAAGTATATTGTTACGTGTCCTAGGCACGGGTGGAGGACACATTATTTTTTAAATATTTATTATTGTTTTAAATGTTTTTCTTTTTTTTTTGATGTGCACAGTTGGATGGTAGGCTCTATTATAAATAAGAGTAGATTTGTGTTTTTTTCAATTAGAAAGCTGATTTAATGTGAAAGACATTTTAAAACATAAAAATTATATCTAATTCAATATGAATCCAATCTTGAATATTTAATCGTACCAATAAAAGCTGAATCAATAATGATAATGTGAATCAATTACCCATTCTTTGTTCATTTATTGGTTCAAAGAATCCCCTCCTAACTTTAAGGGTAGGGGGAGTAAAAAGAGGTGCTCATTTTATACATCTCTCAATCAGGGTGAACGGGGGTGAGTTGGAAGAGGGGTGAGTGAGGGTAATTTGAACGGCGCTTCTAACAAACCGTAATAGCCTTGTTTAACCAGATGATTTTTCCGAATTTATTTAAGACACAAAGGGTCCTTTAAAAGACTAAAAATCACATAAAAGATAAAAAAGAGTAACTGAAAATTCTTGACTTCGGTTTTCGTCTATTTTGGTCATTTAAAACTTCTTTGTTCATAAATGTTAGTAGGCATTTAAATATATAATCACTTACCGTTTTCTCCATATATAACGGTTTCGAAACACACCCGTCTCTTCGTCAGGACACTAATTTCACTGACATTCAAATCCCACCATACGTCTTTAGTAAAAAGCAGCGTAGTTTGATCATGAAGGTAAGGTGATCAGTATGACGCCTCTTTTATATTTATCTGAATTGCTTTTTTTTAATCTTCAGAATCTGTACATAGAATTTTTCTGGAGACTTACGGCGACTAAGCTCTGTCGGAACATCACCGGTCATCACCATCATCATCATCATCATATTTACTCTGCACCATGACCAGCTGGGTTCGGTATATTATGAGCGATTCAAACCCAACGAAACCATCACAGGAGATCACTGTCGACTACAATTGATGTGTTTGAGTCAAAAATCAAGAAGAGTCAAGATAAACGGCCGTAGAGTAATTTTTTATGCATGACAACGCTCGGCCACATGTTGCAACTCCAATCAATACATACTTAAAAAGGATCAAATGGGAAGTCCTACCCCACCCCCCGTATTCACCGGACATTGCTTCTTCTGATTACAACTCATTCTGGTCGACGACTCATGGGCTGGATGAGGAGCGTCCATTCTTAAAAAGTTACCAACAAATAGCTCGATACGTGAATAACTTTAAAATACGAGTGGTTCTTTCGAGGTGGTATTAGTATTCTGCCAAAAAGATGGGAGAAAGTCATCGCTAGCAATAAACAATGCTTCATTTATTTCTAATTTTCACGAAAAAACAACTAGAGCGAGAAAAATTCCAATATATATAGCATTTGAGAAAAACTTACACTACTATTTTTTGTTTTGATTTATTAATGTAATTTATGTTGTTTTTTTTATTGAAAAAATCCTAAAGGTATTTAAGATAAAGAATAAACAATTAACAACTAAATAAATAAATCAGTGTATTTGTATAATTTAAGTTTTAAAAATAAATACGGAAAAAATTTCAATGTATGAAGCCTATGTAAAAACGCAATATGTTATACCCAACTACTTTAGGGAACAGGATATCAAAATGACATAAACCGGCTACAAAGACAACAAAATAAAATATTCAAGTTAGTATATGACCTTCCCCATCTAATTGAAACTTAAAACTTTTTAAACAATCTAAGCAATTAATTATAACTGAACTTTTTCAACTAGAATCATTAAAATTTATCCATATTTTAGCCACTGATGTAATTGTAGACGAAAAACTCTAGTTCTAACTTGTAAAAAATTGTAGTCAACATGGATATAATACGAGAATATCAGACAAATACCATAGACAACTTTCTAAAACAAGACAAGGACAATCAAGACTAATAAACCAGCGACTAAAATTATACAATAAACTACTAGAGAAAACTATACAAAAGACTATGACAAACTTTTCAAAAGATGTAAAAAATATTATTTTAAACAACAGAGTATGAATAAAAAACGTTTATATTATTTTTGTAAAATGAATGTAATAATCCGTAAGGGTTTATAAATAAATTTTCAAATAAAAAAAAAAAAGTGGCACACCTTACACATTGTTTAACATTCACTATTTTGCCTTTAAACATAAACTTTTCCTCAACTCTTCAATCTGTTGACTTTTGTGAAGTAAAAGAGCAAAAACCTTTATCATGTGGGTGAAGTTCATCCGGTTGAACCGTTTCACCCACTAGACAACGCCTGAAAATAATTTTCAAATTTTTACACTCCTTCTTTTACCAGTTAATTGATTCAACAGTGTTTTGAGTATGTTCAAATGTTTGCAGACTGGCTGGATTTCCTCCCCGTTTATTGTCAACTTTCGCGTTTTTTTCTAAACACATTTACAAATCCACCCTAGACAATGAAATTTAATACATTTACGTCGGATTCAAACATATTTATTATGTAAATAGCTATCAGTCACTTGCTTGCATTAGCTTGAGTGATTCTCCATTAATATTATTTATAGGGCTTTCATTTAAGGGCTGTAAAACCGAAGACTTAGATTTTGTAGACTTTGTCAAATCGGAAAGTGATCGCAGATTATTTTTGATATCGTTTTCATACTGTTAGATCGATCAGTGTCAACTCGGTTTTCGAGAGAGTAAAAAACTTGTTCACCGTTCTCTGGATTTTTAGAAATATTAATTTTTATATGGCGTATGTGAATATTTACTCGGGCAAGAATCTGAATGCTGGGCATTGAGTAAAAAATAACTCATATTTGAGAGGAACATACAAAAAAAGATATGCGAAGGAGGAAAACTGACAGAGAGAGTGGCCAATGAGATCTTAACACGAACCCCAAGGTAGACGTTGCGTCGATAAAGCCAAACTCCAATGTCTGGATGGAGTGTAGCGGGATGTGGATGCTATTCGCTTCAGGGACTAGAGGAGTACATGAGGAAGGATAAAGGAAAATGGCCACGAATATGGGAGGATGCCAAGGCCCACAGCAAGCTTTAGTGCCGATTTTATTTATTTTAATTTTATATTTCAATTTAACAAAGATACATGCTAGAAACCTTACAATTTGTAGGTATTAATCAATACAATTTCAATGTTTTTGATAAGATTATAAATAATAATTCAAGACCAGTCTTAAAGATCCCTACTTAGGCGAAAGCGCTCGTTGGTCAAAATAATAAAAAGTTAAACTAAACCAAGAAGTTTCATTGATAAGTTTATTTATAATTTTATCATAATCATTAACTATGGAGTTTTATCAAGAAATATCAACAAAATACATCAATATTAATACAATTTCATATGCATATCTTCAATTAGTATAGAATTACACAAAATAAGATGGAATTACCAAATGTTATAACTTAATATTAATAGATAACAATTAATATTTGTACATAACCACTTACCGACTTTTCTATGTGCATCGGTTTCGAAACGTACCCGTCTCTTCGTCAGGACACCAATTAAACCAACATGCAAAACCTACCATATACTTTCACCATAGTTGTTGCACAATAATATAAAAGCAACACGGCATGCATTTCAATAAGGACATACACTGATCAGGACAAACATGCACTGATTAGATCATGAAAAATGTTATTTTGTTTGAGAAATGGTCGAAAAAAAGGAAATGATGGAAGGAGGAGCTTAAGTTTAATAGGTTAAGGGTGACCATTACAATGGAACATCGTATAACGGGCTATATTGAAAAGTTGTTTGATTATTGATCAAAGTAACATGATTTTTTTAAAGCTTTCCTAACGCGAAATGTACTGGAAGTAAAACTATCGGTGCTCTTGACGAGTACATTTACCTTGGTCACAAAATCAAATTGAGAAAATTTAATCAAACTGCGGAACTGCCTAGACGAAGGGTTAAGTTGGGCTGTGTTTGGAAAGCTGAAACACATTTTCAGAAATAAGGACATCCCAAATAATCTGAAGGCCATCTTGTGTTCTGACGGTGGCAACATACGGTCTTGATACCATGTTACTCACTGCTAGAAGTGTTCACAAAATTAAGTGCACTCAGCGGTCTATGCAAAGACAAATGTTGGGCGTCTCCTTAAGAGACCTAACAAGGAATGAGGAGATAAGACGCCGTACAGAGGTGACTGATATCGCAGAAAGAGTGGGAAGACCAAAATGGCAGTGGGCGGGTCACGTGGCGCGACAAGTCAATAGGATACTAAACTGGAGACCCTTCGGAAGTAAAAGGAAAGGAGGGAGACAACAGAGGAGATGGACTGACGACGTCGTCGAACTCGTGGGCCATGGATGGAAACAGAGTGCCCAGGACAGAAAAACATGGAAAAATTTGGAAGAGGCCTATATCCAGCAGTGGAGAGAAACGGGCTGATAAGAAGAAGAAGAAGATGCGAAATATTTCCATATTATTTACTTTTAACCCTTTAGTATTTTTAAGTTAAATTTTAACCTCTGCATTTTTCAACAATATTTTGAGTTTGACCAAATTTTTGTAGACAAGGGCTGGATTCAACTCCCCGGGGAGCTGTTTATATTAACATATTACAACAGAGATGAAGAACATTTAAGAGAAGGAAATATAGAAGTCTAGGCATCTACAGGGCTTATGACCTCTCAATGGCTGGTTTAAGTGGCCACTTTACACACTGTGTAACATTCACCATTCTGCCTATATTTGAGCATCTATATTCCTTCAATTCTTTCATCTGTTGATGTTTGTGAAGTTAAAGAGCTGAAACCTTTATTTATGCGGGTGAGATTCATCTAATTGAATTATTTCACCTTAATACTAGGCAACGCCTGAAAATATTATTTTTTCAATTTCTATACTTCTTCATGGACCAAATAATTTATCAACAATATTTTGAGTTTGTCCAAATTTTTTTATAGACTTCTATATTGCCTTCTCTTAAATGTTCTTCATCTCTGTTGTAATATCCCTGTATTTTTATTAAAGTCATGAAAAAAATTGATTAGGTGATTTGCGAATTCGGAAAAATTGCTATTGTGAAGATGCCTCATATGTTCTTTAAGACAAATATCGAAATTTCTTGATGTTCTTTCAACATTAACAGAAGGACAAGAATTGCATTTTTATTAGTGAACACCTGAATTATTTCCTAAACTAATATGATCTTTATTATTAAGCAATAATTTACCAATATTGTTATTTGTATAAAAAGCTGGTTTGATATTATTTTGTAAAAATTTTCAAATGTTTGTGGATTTAGTATTTACGTAAAGCATTCTTCTCAATTTATTATCATTATTAGAATTATAATAATTACAGTTGATAGGATATTTTTTTTTTACTGATTAAGGAAAAACAACAGTTTTTTATTTAAGAATACAAAATACAAAAAATAGTACATACATTCAGTTGAGGTTTTTCACAAATATAATGTGAGATCATGTTACACAGTAAAGAGAAAAAATAATATATTATACAAGACATGAGAGAAAAAAAAGAGCTCCTAAGAAGGTTAAGGGATGAGGAAATAGAGTGGAGGAGTGGAGGAGAGGGATTTTCATAATATAGTTGACCAATTCAAAATTTTTATATTATAATAAAATAAACATAATTAAAGGAACATAAACTTATTACACACTGACAAATGTTTCATTTTACAGTGTTTCAAAAAAATTTTTTCGAAGTCTTAAAATTTTGAATTAAAAATATCTAAATAGGGACAAAGTAAACTAAATTTAGAGCAGCTACGATAAGTAAACGAGTTTGAACAAAAATTTTTTTGGCCAATAAATTATAAAAAAATTGAACTTGTTCTGTTGACTTTACGGGACAATTAAGACACTTTAAGGACAATATATGCGAATATTTAGCGGTGTCGGGCTGATAAAAAATACACTTCCTTGCGTGAAATAAAATCAGAATCTTTACGTCCCGATGGCTATTCTCGTTAAAAATCCTAAAACAGGATATCGCATGGAAATAAGTCCACCTTGCAGTGTTGTAATAATTGGCACGTTAGCCTCTTGTGGAAGTCGTCATGAAATATTTTTTTATAACCTCTGATGCGGAAAAAAATAATAATTAGGTTTTGACAAAGAAGCTCAATGTATCTGGATGTGAACCAACTCAACTTAACTTGTTTATTTTTTAGATATCCATTGCTAGGCAGATGTTGCATTTAGTAATAAGCCCGTCAAAAAGCGCACATATATTTGTCTATGTAATTGAAGTTTTAATAAAATGAAAAATTCGGCGATGAGTCATCTTAACTGGAGGGAAAAAAAAGCAATGTTTTATTAAACAATCTAATTAACTCTTCCGCGTCTAAGGTGGTAACCGATTCCCGGGCAGCGTTTTTTTTTTCAATATTTTTGATGCTTAATTTGATTTTTCGTATAATCCTACTCCATAATGTTAAAAATGTATCAAAAATATTAAAATATTTTTCTGTCAATTCTTTCAATAATAATTCACATTTGTATTTGTTTTTCCCTCGCGCAAACAGCAAACACTACAATTTATGATGGGAATTTATAGATGGGTCTTTATAAAATAATTCATTGTAATGTTTATTCTACATTTTGTTGAGAAAATATACACCGGTAGGTCCCCAGTCAGCGATTGAGATCATACACTACATTTTATCTTCCAACCTTCAATGTATGACTCACTTTAATGCATTATCACGTATGTTAAGATTATATAGTTAATAATTATTATATTTGATTCCAAACTTTCAAAATTTTCCTTCTTTTAAAAAACACGCACTATCCTGGATTCAAACAAAAGATATAAACTGTTTTTTTTCTGTGACGTTTTTTGTTGCCCTTTAAGGAATAATTTCATGTTTTAATTTTTTTTTTTAATATTTCCTTTTTTAATTACTGAAAAAAAAGTACCTTATAATCTTTTACAGAATATTTTCTTTTCTCTTTCTTATATGACACAAAAATATTACACCTTTCTATTTATTATAGGAGCAAAAATTCATAAACATTTCTTGTATACCCACGAACGGGCCATGCTTTTGTGGGATTTTTTGTTTACTATTTTTACTGATAATGTGTATTTCGTTGCTTTGTCATTATCCTATATTTTTTTAATACTCTGTTTTACCTCTTATGTATATTGTTAAAAAAAACAGAAAAAAAACGTTGAAAGTAATGCTATTTATATTAATATCTTTAACGATACATTAAATAATTATAAAAGAACTGTCAACACTATCAAATCAAATTGTCGCTTGTGTTAGTTTGCAATCATTGCAATAAACCGTTAGTATAATTTACTTTCATAACTTTCATAATTTTGATGGAATTTAATTAAGCTAGTCAATTTGAAGAAGAAATTACATATATAAACTTTTTTTTACTTATTTGCGCATGCTGTGTTCAAATATAACTGATGAAATATATTGTGATTATTATAACAATTTCGTATGTACTATAAATGTAACATATTGTGATTATTATAACAATTTCGTATGTACTGTTAATTGTTTGTTAACCACGATAATTAAATTGAATAAAAAGTAAAATAAAATTTCTCTATAGTTTAATAATTTTTGATACGCTGTTCAGTTTGCAAGCGTGTTTCTTGCTAATTGGTCACTTATTTCCAGCAATACCCACAACAATCCGGATTTCGTGCATTCAATTTTAACTGGGTTATTTCTAGTACCCTTCTCCGGAACTCGGGGATTTTTTCACGCTTAGGCTCCGAAAGGAAACATTAAAAACACGCATAAAGCATTGACGATTTTAAAATACTCATAAATGTCGTCGCTCCTTTCAAAAAATATTTTTTAATTATTAAAGGTTACAATTTTAGGAATGAGTTAATAATTTCTTAATCGCAGACAAAAATGCATCAAGTTTCAGTAAAATTAGCATATAATATTTCAAATAAAAAACCTTCGGTAAAGCGGAAACGGTCGAGCAGCCCCTAGCCGAGACGCAAACCTCGATATATTAGAACTGAACCAATAACGATCCTTTGTCCGCCACCTGGTGACACAATCGGCTACTAATGAATTACTTAGTCGTGTAATTATATAAGTAGTACCTTCGATTCACTTTTCTGTGAAGAAAGAAACTGAATGCAACCCTCATTAGCCAATCAAAATATCAAAATGTAAATAAAATTTAAAATATTAAAAATAATTTTATCGTGGTTTATAAAAAATAAATAATCAAAAATTAAATAAATAAAATTAAAATGAAATTGGATTAGTTTTCGGGGTGCAGAAACGTAAGTACGAGACTTTGATTCTAGTTATGAATAATCACTACGATGCGCGATGTGCAGTTTTCTTTTTCGCAAAGTATCGGGGAGGCAGCTGCAAGAAACTGACATAAAAAATATGTTCAAGTTTATCAAAATGCTCTTCCACCGCATACTTTCTTAACTCTTAAAAGACTGTGGTAAATAATCCCTTTGCGCGCGGTGATGTAACATCGTGTTACCACTAGTAAAAGACGGAATATTCTAAAGTTCAGACATTTGAAAAAAATGGAAAACATGGAGACTACTGTTTAATAACTCCATTGCCATAATTTATGGAAAGAAACATATAATTTAATCCTGTTATAGCAAAATAAATTGAAGATCACAAATACGCCGCTCATGTTACGCGCGTGCGTCCCCCATCATTGTCATTAACCGACTGAATACTTAATCTGTTTAAGATGACACCCACCGCAGAACAGCGTCTCAGTCTTCCTAGTTATGATTTCTATCTTCGTGCTCTGTCTTGTATAAGGTATCTGTATATATGTGTTGCTGAATTAGCGGACATTCATGCTTCGCGTAGCAAGGTTAAATATTTTTTGTATTTACATATAGCATAGTGATACAAATTTTACTTTCCAAATCGGGTGTGAAAACGTCCATTTGAAGATTACAAAAAATACGAATTCATAATTTAAAAAAATAAGAGAGATATATCAAATCTTGTGTCCTATGTCAACTAGTGTGATATCACAGCCACACAAGAGTTAAACATTTGAATGCACTCTGTATAACGAGTCTAAAACTATAGTTTTAGATTCTGATTATACGTATTTCACATACAAAACTGTATTTTCATCCTCCCGAAAACAGACAAAACAGTTTTTAGATCAGTGAAATAACTCTTGTGGCTGTGATGTCACACAGGTTTTCATACGATACAAGACTTGATAAATTTCTCATATTTTTTTAATGAAGTTGTATTTTTTGTAATTTTCAAATTGACATTTTTGTACCAGATTCGGAAAGTAAAATGTGTATACCGTCGCTGAATTTTATCCTTGCTACGCGAAGAATGAACATGACTTCAATAAGAGAGAGCACGAAGATAGAACTCATAACAAGGAAGACAGAGACGCTATTCTGTGGATGATGTTTGTATGAAACAGATTCAGTCAGTCGTTGATAATGGTGAGGGGCGCACGCATGTGAGATAACCGGCGTATGTATGGTATTAATTTATTTTCCTATAACGGGGCTAAATTATATTTATTTTTGTAAATTATAGAAAATAAATTATTAAACAGTATGTCTCCAAGTTTTTATTTCAAACGTCTGAACTTTAGAATTTTTCGTCATTTGTTTGTGGTAATGAGAAGTAACATGACCAAAGGAATTATTTACCACAGTCTTAAGTTTAAAAAAAAAGGATTTTTTTTATCTCTCATCTACTTCCGAACTCTTTCATTTCTCTATCTTCCTCTATTGAGTTCAAGAGATGGACGGGGCAAGCTTAGTTGAGAGAATAATGGGAGAGTAGTTTTCCGGTTCAGTAGCGCCCGATGTACCCCGAAAAGGGATGGTGGGGTATTAGGGTGGGGAGCAATTAACAAATTACCCTCTTTCTTTTAACATTTTATTATTTTTATGGTGTTAATTGAAGATAATCTTATCTTAAAATTGCACAATTTTAACAACTCATTGTTAAATTGTATGGCATCGATATTCAATGTGTTTTCAAAAAAAATATTTTACAGTTTTTAAATTTACAGAGGTTCATTGTTTCAGGTCCCGACTGACTAGAAAATTCCTGTGTGTAGTCATGACCTATTTTTTTTTATGAATCATTAATGCTTAAAAAAATCATATAAATCAATAAAATAAAAAGAAATATTAATTAAAAAACACACTTTAGTAAAACCTTAATATAATAGACCTCCATTTAACAAACTTCTGATATAACGGACAAAAAATCCGGTCAAATGTAGAAAACTTAAAAACATCCTGTTAATATCTGTACATCAGAGGCAGACGGATGCAAATTCTTACGTCTAATATTCAAAAGGAGCCTAAAAATCTACTTTCTCTAAGTGATTTTCAATTATTCGTTGCATTAATTTGTATTTTCAGTATCTTAATACATTAGTTTTTTCATTGCAAGACTTACATTTCTTCAAAATCAATGGACATGATCATAAACTGGATATGAAAACCGAAATGTCATTTCATCAAATCATGGATTTGCATCCGTCTGCCTCTGGGGTGCTATTATGAACCGCTTTTGCGGCACGAGAAAACCGTTTTTCTTAAGTATTTTGTATGTAAATACACGAGATAATACGGTCGCGAGAGCGTTTAGAATACCACCCCTGAGGAACAGATTTTTTACATGCTTAATTCAAGTGCCGCCGCATTTAAACAAATTTTTAGCGGCCACGATAATCACGTCATACGTCTAGCACTAGAATTTTAGACATAGTGCCGTCTTGCTCGTAGGCTGCACCTAACCTGAGCGATAATAAATTAAAGAATTACCTAGGTAGGTTTCGAACTGTATAATACGCATTTTTGTAATTTAAAAGAGTTGCTTATAAAAAAAACAGTCTGAAAAAGGATTCAAGTTCAAACAAACTTGATTCCTTTTTCAAAGCAGGATTACCAAAAGCAAGTGCGTCGAGATAGCAGCGTCACTTCACGACGAGTGTCCAAAGACAATAAATATCATTTTGTTCGTGTTTTGTATTGAATATTTCTATTTTTCTCAATTTAAATACAATGTACATATAGTAGAAAAAAAGTTTTTTTATCTATTTCCAAACGATTTTTATAAAACACACTTTCGGCTATAACGGACACTGCCTCCCGTAATTGGTCCGTTATATCGAGGTTTTACTGTTGAAATAAACGTATCTATTCTTTAAGTTCTTAATAATGTTTATTAGACAGGTGCCGTGGCGCAGTTGGTTAGACGCCAACTGTGAAACTGGCGTCGCGGGTTTGATTCCCGCCAGTGGCAAGAAAAAAATCCAAGAAAGATTTTTTCTCAATTGGTCTGGGTGTTGTGGCATATTTTTCGTTACCTCCTTCCACATCCCCTCTATCCCACCTGCTGACAAGCCTCAAAATAGAGGCTTAGCGGGTTATTCCTTTAAAAAAATATATATTACTTTTCAAATTTATACAATTTCTGTAACTTTTTTGTTTGTAAAGGAAAAAAAACCTGCTGAAAAGCCGGTTTTGCGGTTTAGTGGGTTTCATTATTTTTCATTTTATATTTTCTGTTCATGTTAACCTTATAAATTAGAAAATACATTATTTATAATAAAAAAAAGTTAACATGAATGTAAATACCCATAATATAAACATTAAGTTTAACAACAATATTTTAAGGTTGTCCAAATTTTTGTGGATAAGAACTGGATTCAACTCCCTGGGGAGCTGTTTATATTAACATATTACAACAGACATGAAGAACATTTAAGAGAAGGTAATAAAGAAGTCTAGGCATCTACAGGGCTTATGACCTGCCAATGGCTGGTTTAAGTGGCCACTTTACACATTGTGTAACATTCACCATTCCCCAGGTGTAGGTGAAATAATTCAATTAGATGAATCTCACCCGGATAAATAAAGGTTTCAGCTCTTTAACTTCACAAACATCAACAGATGAAAGAATTGAAGGAATATAGATGTTCAAATATAGGCAGAATGGTGAATGTTACACAGTGTGTAAAGTGGCCACTTAAACCAGCCATTGGCAGGTCATAAGCCCTGTAGATGCCCGGACTTATATATTACCTTCTCTTAGATGTTTTTCATATCTGTTATAATATGTTAATATAAACAGCTCCCCAGGGAGTTGAATCCAGTTCTTGTCCACAAAAATTTGGACAAACTCAAAATATTGTTGATAAATTACCTGGTCCATGAAGAAGTATAGAAATTGAAAAATTAATATTTTCAGGCGTTGCCTAGTATGTAGGTGAAATAATTCAATTGGATGAATCGCACCCGCATAAATAAAGGTTTCAGCTCTTTAACTTCACAAACATCAACAGATGAAAGAATTGAAGGAATATAGATGTTCAAATATAGGCAGAATGGTGAATGTTACACAGTGTGTAAAGTGGCCACTTAAACCAGCCATTGGCAGGTCAAAAGCCCTGTAGATGCCTAGACTTCTATATCACCTTCTCTTAAATGTTCTTCATGTCTGTTGTAATAAATTAAGTTTAACAATGCACCACTGGGTACGAAAAGCAGAATGACGATGGTGAAAAACGTACAAATGAAATTTCTCAAAACGTTTTGCGTCATCGACTTTTAAATTGTATCGGGACGTCTAATTTGGCCTATCATTTTTGATTCCTGATATTTTAAAAAGCCCATTGGATTTATTTTGCAAACATTCCTCTAATACACTATGTATTGGGACGTCTAATTTGGCCTATCATTTTTGATTCCTGATATTTTAAAAAGCTCATTGGATTTATTTTGCAAACATTCCTCTAATACACTATGTATCGGGACGTCTAATTTAGCCTATCATTTTTGATTCCTGATATTTTAAAAAGCTCATTGGATTTATTTTGCAAACATTCCTCTAATACACTATGTATCGGGACGTCTAATTTAGCCTATCATTTTTGATTCCTGATATTTTAAAAAGCTCATTGGATTTATTTTGCAAACATTCCTCTAATAAACTATGTATCGGGACGTCTAATTTAGCCTATCATTTTTGATTCCTGATATTTTAAAAAGCCCATTGGATTTATTTTGCAAACTATCCCCTAATACCCTATGCTTCCTCTTATAAACACTTTGTTTGAAGTAGAAATACTCGAAATTTTTCAGCGCTAATATTTCTATTTATACTTTAGGCAACCGATCTTAGGAGCACTTTGTTAAGACAACTTCATACTAAATCGTTTGCTGTTAATCTATACTAGAATAGTTTTAGAACCAATTGAAAGTATTAACGCATATTAAGGACAGTCTATATCGGTTAACTTTAATATAAAAGTTATGTTTTTATTGGGTTGAGTATATTTCATTACTAAAAACCGCGTTGATCGACAATGTTTTAAATTTTTTATTCTATTTAATATACTATTTATGAAAATAAATACATAATCTTGAATTAGAAAATGCCCGTAACTCTTAAAAGACTGTGGTTGTTAAGTAAATAACAGCATTTGTCAACACTATTCCTGGCCGATTACCTTTCTTTCCCATCCTTCCCTTGACCCATTCTTATGGTGCCTACCTAACGTCAAGATAGAAAAAATTCAAAATTAGAAGATTCGGATTTAGAACAAAAACAAAACATCATTTTTTACTTCACATAAAATTGCATAAAGAATGATTGGATTCGTCGCGCGTCGTTGAAAACATTGTTATATTTTAAAGTGCATTTTGTCATCCAGTGCCCGAAATTAAAGAACATTCTAATCATATTAAAGGTAGGTATCCATTTCATGTGTCTATCCTTTCTTCAAATATTTCCCTATCATAAAACTGAATGGAATTACAAATTTTCATTTACAGTCAGTCTTTTCGTTAACAGTGGTAAATAATCATTTTGCACGCAGTGATGTCACGTCGCGTTACCACAAGCAAAAAACGGAATATTCTAAAACTCAGACATTTGAAAAAGAAAAAAAACATGGACACATACAGTTTTATAATTATTTTTCCATAATTTATAATAAACAGTCAATTCAACCGTGTTATAGAAAAAAAAAAAAGATAAATTCGCCGCTCATAATTCACGCGTGCGTCCCCAATCACTGTCAACAACCGAAGGTATTTGTTTTACACAAAACCGGCTACGGCGGCTACAGAACAGCATCTCTTGTCTTCCTTGTTGTGTTTTATCTTCGTGCTCCCTCTAAAACAAGTGTATTGCTGTTTTTGCGCACTTGATTCTTCGGGTAGCAAAGTTAAATATTTTTTGTATTTAAATCAAGCATAGTTATACAAGTTTCTCTTTCTAAATCGGGTGTTAAAATGTCCATTTGAAGATTATAAAAAATAAAACTTCACTATTAAAAAAAACAAGAGAGATATATCAAGTATTTTATAGTATGTCGACTAGTGTGACATCACAGCTACGCAAGAGTCAACCCTTTCATACCTGAATAACTTCCTGGGTACGAGTATATAAAAAAGTTTTATGTTCTGTATTTACAAAAGTAATTACTTGAATATTTTTTGAAAGTTTATGTTACATGTGTTATTTTTTATCTTACGGCGTATTTTTATTCGTTTAAATCAATTCAATTTTAGTTCAAATTAATTTTAATTAAAAATTTGGCTCAAATATAATTTGAAAGAACGACTAGAATTTGTTTCTAAGCAAACAAATAGGTCAGAAGTCAGTTTTCAAACAAAAGAACAGACTATTAAGAATAATGCCGACTACTAACAAAAGCAAAAAAATATAGGTAAATACCTACTTTTAATACCATTAATCAAAAAATAAACTCACCGCTTTTTAAATTCAGTAGGTACGGGATTAGATTAATTTTAAGTATCGTGTGTGTTTTTATAAACACCCGGACTAAAAAGGATAAGCACAATTGCATGAAAAAAAGTACTTTGTATAAATGCACAATTAATAGGATTTTTTTAAAATACTTTTTTTTTTTTCATTTTTGAACCATTTATTTATGTTAACTTAGTGCAAATAAATATTATCGCCTCATGGTCTTATAGTCAGAGCGTTTGGCTACCATGCAAGAGGTCTCGAGTTTGATTCTCGGCATGATTGAGATGAAATATTTACTCAAAAGGATGTTTCAACCGGAAATTTCAACGTCTTTGGACTGGCTACTGAAGCGAAGGTTGATCGTCATACCTTCACGAAACAAAAATCATTAAGATACTCGGCAGTTGGCGTACAAATGCGGTGTCCTATGCACCACCAAGTGCGAAATTGGGTATGACGATGATGATAACATAAGAACATTTTTTTTTAATGTTACATAATATATTCACAATGGTGTATACCGGACAATGTATTAAGCAACCGGCCTTGATTGACCCCATTCGAGGCCTAATTGACCAATTGAGTTCCTACTTAAAAATATGCAAACCTATTGAGATGATAGTAAGGTGTTTGGGAAATATCTTCAGAGGTGGTCAACTGGTCAATGCCTCACAGAATAAATCAAATCTGTCTTTTTGGCGATTAAATAACAATATCATTTAAGTACGGGAAAACCGTTCAAAACTGGGCACTTAAGGAAGAATCGATGTTAAACTTACATTATTAAGTATGGAAAAAAACATTTTCATTTGAATGATATTTTAAAGCCTGATTGGTAAAAAAACATAAAATCAATAATGATAAAAAAAAACACAAAAACTCAAAATGCGGAACGCGATTTGATTTTATTGAGGTTTTTAGTTATGCTGTTAACAGGCCATGCATTAGTGGGATTTTTTGTTTACTATTTTTACTATTAATATGTATTTCATTGCTCTGTACTTATGTTTTATTTTTTTAATACTCTGTTTTATCACTTGTGCTTATTGTAAAATAACAAAAAAAAATGCATTCTACACCAAAATATATAAAAAAAACATATTTTTAAATGGTTACTCATTATAAAATTTTAAAACCTTGAACAATGAATTATTTTTTTCTGCATGATCGGGAAAACGGGAAAACAGGCATACTGCCTAATAATCCTTAATACAGAAGAGAAAAAACATAATGACATTTAGCAACAAACACAATAAATTGAACCCAAAACGACCTTTAACAATTTATTTTTGAATGACTGCGTGAATTGCTCAATGATTTCCAACCTCTCATCAACATTATTTCAATGATTGAGTGTTCGTTGAATTCCTGGTAGGAGGTAGTGACCAATATTTGTGTTGAGGCGGCTAGCTAAAACTATTTTTTCGTCTTGCGATACCACGCTTAGTAAAAATTTATTGAAACATTTTTTTTATATCAAGATATCACTTCATGTTGAGTTATAAACTCCATGAAAAACATAAAAGTTGTTTGAAAAAAAAAATTAAACGTCAAAATTTAATTTGGTATCGAAAACTTTATCAAAATATTTGGTTTTCTAAAAAGATTATATACATTTTCCTAGTTTCTTTTAGAGATAATGTTTTTCGTGTGTTATAATTTCAAAAGTGTATTCAATAAAAAGTTGAGCATGGATGGATCCACTTAACTTGAGACTCTTCAACTGAAGATGAATCGCAATATACTAAAATTAGTTGAATTTAAGTAAGCTTCAAACCAAGGCTGCAATAATTTTGAAATTCTAAAAATTTAATATTAAAATGTAAAATTGTTAAAAATCGCAAAATCCGACAGAAATAAATATTTCAACCCTTGCAAGTCTATTGCCAATCATCATCATAATCATTTACTTATCCACACCCAGTGGGGGAAATTGGTATTTTGGGAATTGGTATTTTACTACAATTGCAGCGTATTTAGATAATTTTCTTGCAACCTGACTTTTTGGAAATAAGGATATAAAATCCCAACCTCCATGCACTCTATAGCTGCAAAATGTGTTGGGATATTTATTGTAGAGCGCCTTTGAAGCGTTTTTTTTTTACGAAAACGGTGCTTTATAATTTTTTTGTGTTGATTAAAAAGAACATTGCTAGCCATTTAGCAGACATCAACAGACACCCTAAAAATGAACACGATAGTACACCCTCGTATCTACAAGTGGTTCAACGATTTATAACATTACATAATTCTGAGAGGTTTATGACGTCAGAGACTTTGTGTTATACATAGCACCAGCAATTACCTTAATGTTCTAAAGCAGAAGCAACCAACTCTTATACTTGTTACCAAGTATTATTATTAAATATTACAACAGAGATGGAAAACATTTTAGATACGGAAATATGAAAGTCTAGACATTTATAAGACTTACGACCCGTCGTTGACTGATTTATGTGGCCACTTAACACACTGTGTACCATTTACTGTTTTGCCTATTATTATTTTTATAAATAACTTATATAGCACTATTTTAGTAACACAATACCTCAAGGGCGCTTTACAAAGTGATTATATAAAGAGATAAATATATTTTTTTACTTTCTTAATTTGAAATTCAAGAAAAACAATGTACTTTGTCTTCACATGCTAAGGATTTATTAAAATGGTTTAGAGAACAAGTGGATTTTAAGTTTTTTCCAAAACATCACTGTACTTTCACAGTTTCGCATCTCTGCTGGGAGAGCATTCAATGCCGATTTTAGTGCGCTGTTTGCGTAGAGGTAAAATAACTTTTCCTCTCGACGTAGATATAGTTGATCTAAGCGTAAGACGTCTGCCAGCTAGTTCATCTGTAATGCAGAGTTCCCTTAGATATTCAGGAGCAGAGTTGTGCTGTGAAGCCAACAGAGTTTGTATTTCACCCTCTGTGGAAAACGTAGCCAGTGTAATTACTGAAGTAGTGGGGTGATATGACTGAACTTGGAGATTGCAAAAATAAGCCTCGCTGTGGCAACAGGACAAATATTAGGTATGTGGGATCTGAAATATAATAATAATTTTAAAAATAAATAAATGGCACGTCAATACGGTAAACAGAAAACTCAAACAGTTAGTTTACATTTGATAAAAATAATAAAAACTTTTGACGACTTTTATGAAGGGATTCGGAGTATGGAGGTTTAAAAATAATGATATATCCGTTTTTTTTTTACATTTTTTAAATTACCTAAATGGACATTGTGATCCAATAAATACAGTTTATGCTGCCACTCGTGTTTGCAATATAGTCATGAAGATGGTTGACAATATACAACAGATATTCAATACAATTTGTAAAACACACAATGACATAGGCAGTGAATATAAGAGAAATGAATTAAAAAACAACGGTTTATTTTAATTCAAAAAAATTGAAAGAGTAACTCGTTTATTAGCGAAAAAAATATGTTTTTTTGTATAAGTGAAACCGATGAAACCTACCTATCTTTGTAACGGTTTTGGATACTTGGAGGAATATACTTTCACTATTAATGTTTGTGAAGATAATGCTGAAACCTTATTAACACGTCTGATGGAATTATTTCATAGATGCAACGTATAACATGCATTCTGTCCATTTTGACTTCGGGTCAGTTGTGCCAAAAAAAGTTGAATTAAATAAAATATCAAGTTAATTATTATGTTTCCATCCATAAAACATTATTACCCATTCCTTAGGTCAGTTGCACCAAAAAAGTTATCTAAACTTAAGTAAATTGTGACATTTTTTCAATAAAACATTTATTTTACCGATTTATTAGGTCAGTTCCACCAAAAAGGTTAACCAAAATATATTAATTGTTACATTTCTTCCATAAAACATTTATTTTACCCATTTTGGGTCAGCTGCACTAAAAATATTATATAAAATAAAGTGAATTTTTATATTTCCATCCATAAAATATTCACTTGGCCCAATTCAAATATTGGGTCAGTTGCACCAAAAAGAAAATGAAGTTAAATAAAGTTGATTATCTGCATTTCCATCAAACTTTTAGTTAAAATATTCATTTCCAAAACATCCTAAAACAAAAAACCTTTTTTTTTGTTGTGTTTTTGTTACAAACATGTTGTAAACAATATTAAAAGTTACATTCGATAACGCAAACTAAAAAAACAGCATTCAACATGTGCCACTCGAGAAATCAGTGGCTATACATCTCTTAACAATCTCTTGAGTAGCTAACAGGTTATCGTGGCTTAGTGGTGCTGGGGTCTGTTTACTATCAGGAGGGTTCGGGGTTCAAGTACCGACCACCTCGTAATTGGAAGGTAGACATACCCAATATTTTGACGATTTGTATAAGTAAGGGTTTTGAACAAGATCAAAAAGTCATTAACCCTTTTGAAATACACTTGTCTTGTTTTTGTGTATTTTGAGAGAATTGAAAACGAATTGATAATACTATTAGCTCACCTACTAATACAATAATATATCTAATAATTTTATCGCAATGCATTTTTATTTATTTTCCAAATTTATTTATTTTTTAAATATTATTTTTGTCGGTGTCCGGACACATCGAAGTTTACAATTTTGCGTGAGAAATAGAACCAGAATCCTGGACGAGTGTGCGCGACTCGATGACTGCTCTCAGATAAAAAATCCAAAAAAGGAAATTGATTGGGAAAACATCCATCTTGTGATGTAGTGGTAGGTGCGTTCGCTTACGATGGTTGTGGTCAACATATAGAGTTGTCCAAAACGAATGCCATTTTCGGGAGAAGTCTAAAAATTTGGGAGACCATTGTAGGAGACCGCTGCAAGATTTCTCATAGATTTATATACTAAAATTAAGAGTGTTGTTCAGATGTTTATCTAAATTAATGTTTATGTAATTTTTATTTTAAGTGTTCCATTATTTATATATATATTTATTTTTTTAATGCACAAAATACATAACTTTATCATAAGCACAATTATATGTTTTTTATGTTCCGACTTGTTAGAAAATTCCGTGTTAAGTCGGGACTCTTCGATATATAAATAAAAAATATTTATTTACATATTAAAACAATATACAAGTAATCACAACAATATGCAAAATAATCAAAACAATGTACAAAATAATAATAAAAAGATACATATACTAAAAATTTATACACGTCAAAAAATGGAATGCAGAAAAGTTATATAATAATAATACGTATGATAACCGATATTAACATTTTAAAAACAATTAACAAAATAATTCAAATAATATACAAAATAATAATAGAAAAATATAAATAATAAAAAAAAAAAAAAAAAATAATAATTTAATTAAAAATTTCGCATAAATACATTGTCTATGTTTTTATGAAAGTATGTATGTGTACGCACATGGGTGTATGTACGTGTGTATGTATGTATATGTGTATTTATGTGTATATATATATGTATATATATATATATATATATATATATGTGTGTATATATGTGTATGTCTGTATGTATATGAATCAAAATGTGTATCCGAATAAGTTTATATTTTTTTTGTCTGTGCTCTATATTAATTTGATAACTATTATAATATATTAAATTGTAATTGCCTAGCTTGGAACGGGGTATGTACCCTTGTTAGCTGGGCAAAGTGAACATGGAAAAGTGTTAATAAATAAATAAATAACTAATAAATAAATAAAAATTTATACATGTCGAAAAATGGAACGCAGAAAAGTTATATAATAAAAGGTATTACAGTGATGATATACACATATACGTACATGGATAATAATGAAGACAGCAGCAATGTAATATATTTATTCCCGAAGCAATCTCACACAGTGGTCTCTACCCCTCGATACAATCCAATTATGGAACTTCATCTTAAATATAGACGTTGTTATATAAGCATTATTATAAAAACTTAAAAAAATAATAGTGGTTTTCGACAAAAAAATTATTGCATCTGAAGCGTAACACTGATTTTTTCACGTGTATTTACATCGTTGAAAATGGCCGCAAAATTATTTAGAAAAATCATAAGAACGCAAGTATTTTTTAAAAATAATAAATAAATCTGAACTTTTTGCAACAGATAGGGAAACAAATTTGAGAAGGGAATATGGAAGTATGGTCATTTACAGGGCTGTAGACCTGTCATTAGCTTGTTTAAGTGGCCACTTTACACAATGTGTAACATTCCCCATTCTGCCCATGTTTAAACATCCACATTTCCTCAAATCTGTTGATTTTTGTGAGGTGAAAGAGCTGAAACCTTATTCACGTGGGTGAGATTCATCCTTTCAAAAGGAAAGGATGTCAAATATTTTAAACATAAATTGCGCTGTACCTATAAGTTATAAAGATGAATCTTTAAGATTGCGTATATAAATAAAATAAAAAATTGACGCTCGATATTCACAATACACACACACTATCACAAACACTTTCTCACACAAATGCTAACCCTCCCCGCACACCCTCAACCTCACATGACACACCCTCGTTCTATACTTGATTTTGTTTATTATATATTTTTGGAATATCTCTAATAGGTTTTATTTTATGGTTTCTCATTTATAACATTTTTTTTAAAAATAAATAAAATAAAATTAATAAATTAAATAAAATATTACAGGCATCTGTTTGAGGATATTAAACAATGTTTTCTAAATAGTAGGTAATGAACAAGTGTGGGAAACTTCGCGGTATAGCCACTTAAAATGTAAACATTTAAGGCAAAATTTTGTAAAACAAAGAGGACCACCTAAATATGTTTTTTTAAGTGCTACATAATTGCTCTGTGAGAATTTAAGTTATGCGAAAAAAACTCAAGTGTGTTTTGGAGAAATCTGACTATCCGTCTACTTTTTTAGACGCAGAAAATAAAGAAGATGGATGAATTATTATTATTATTTTACAACAACACTACTACCGTTTCGGGATAGCACTCCTCCTATCGACGGCTGAAATAAAACTAATTTAAAACTTACGAAGTTTCATTTTAATAATGATTTATAATGAAGTGTTATGTAGTGACTGCCGACGCAATTAATCATATCGATAAAGTTTAGACGGGCTGTGGTCTCGCGATAACATCGCAGACTCCGGATTAAGAGGCCCGAGGTTCGAACCCCGCTCTAGAACAACCTATTTTTAATGATTTTGAGAAATATTAATATTCTTTGTTCAATTTCTTTTAAAAAACACGCACTATCCTGGATATCCATGGAAAACTTAAGATATTAACTCTTTTTTTCTATGATATATTTTGTTGTCCTTTAATAATTAGGAATATTACAATGTTTTTTTTTTAAAAACCTTTTATTTCCCTTTTAAAATAAATAAAGTACCTTATATTATTTTATGATGCTGCCGTGCTTCTTACTAGCAGCAAAGAAGACCTTCAATTCTTGGTAACAAAAGTCTACGATGTATGCAAGAAAGGCGATTTGCTTATGAATGTTGATAAATCGAAAGTGATGGTTTTTGAAAGGGACGAAAATATAACTAAATGTGAAATCAGCGTGTCGCGTCCCGCGACAAAAATAATTATACCTATAAGATAATCAGAACCGTTATAGTTTAAAAGTAAAATTGAATATAGAAAACAAATCAATCGCGTAAATAAACACTTTACCCGACAGCGGTCATTCTGCGGCGGTCACGTGATACCTCCCACCACACTAGTTTTTTGAACGTAGGGCCGTAGGACTCGCCGCTGGCGAGCCAGCCAGTTGCAATCTGGTTCGCGAGCAGTGTCCACGCCGCGCTAGGCCAGTTTTCCCCCGCAAATAACTATGGGAGTTTTGGTATAATTCCCTATGCACCATGTTGAGCTGTGCCCAAAAAAAAAACTTGTATTCTAATTAAACCAGCTTCCGGTAAGTCTTCAACAACTTTCGAATATATAAATCAACTTGTTTCGCTTATACAAATTTGTAATTTTTCATTATTGTCCACAGATCGGATACGTATGATCATTTTAAGCTAGAATCCATTATGACGACTGTTTAGCCTTATACACCACGTAACAACTAACAAATCTCCATTTAGTAAGTACAGTATACAGTACGGAACTGTTGTTTTGTTTTAACTTACTTTCTCGAGCCGTTTGTAAAGAAATACATTTTTTTGTAGTATGGAGAGTCAGGTTACCCCGGAATCTCGCCCTTGAACCTGAGTTGTCGACATTTTCTTTGATTCATCCTGCAGAGGCGTGACTCAGCAGTTTTTCTCCTCAATGGCAAATCGACACAGGACGCCATTTCTAGGATCCTTCGTAATCGCTGGTGTTCCTAGTACTTCCTTCTCAAGTAAAATAATATAGAATGGTTTGAATCTCTCAGAGGATTATGTGAGTACCTCGCGTGCATCTCTTCATAAAGGTTGGTGGAAATATACTTCGAAAATTAGTGACTCCTAATGTAATACTACAGTGAACTAATGGATACGCAGGATTATTCAAATCTTTATCCTCATTACGGGGAACCGCTGCCCAAATTATTTTCGGTTCTAGGACACTTAGAAGTAATCACATTGCAGGTTAATTTCGAATCCTTTTAATAATGGGCTATTTTCAATTTTAATTCTTACTAGGAGAGATCTCTGCTCCAATTATTATTAATCCTGTTTACTATAATTAAGTTCCTCATAAATAATTGTTGAACATCTTGAGAAACATATATGTCCGTTGTCTGTAAAACTATATTTTACTGATTTGTAATAAATAAACTTGAAATGAACCACTTTATTCTGTCTTTTCCCACCGTTGTTCACAACCAAGCAAGAAATTCAGTATTTCATTAGAATTTTGCAATAATACCTAATGGAAAGTAACTAAGGACCCATGTTATCCTTCAAGGAACCTTGAGATCAAAAAGAACAAGTTCTACCTGAGACTATTAGCCGCAAGGTAAGATTTAATATTAAAAAAGAGTATGACAAGCGTTAACGGAGATATTCTGAATCAGGTAGAAGAATTTGTGTACCTGGGTAGTATGTTTACTAGGGACGGAAAGGCTGAGAAAGATATTGAAAGGAGGGTGAGTGCCGGGAACAGGGTGAACGGTGCACTAAAATCTACTTTGGCAAACAAATGTTTGTTGCAGGAGGCTAAACTAGCAGTTCACAACGGAGTTCTAGTTCCAACTCTAATGTATGGGAGCGAAGTATGGAATTGGAAAAATAATGATGAAAGTAGGTTGAATGCTGTCGAAATGCGATCCCTCAGGCGAATGTGTGGTAAAACGATGTATGGTAGGTGCACAAATGTCGAGATCCGTGATGTGTGTAAGGCTGAGACATGCATTATTGACAGAATCAAGAAAGGGGTGCTGCGTTGGTTTGGACATGTAGAGCGAATGGACAGCGAAAGAACGGCTAAAAGGATCTACGATGCAAATGTTGATGGATGCAGAAAACGAGGAAGACCGAGAAAGACATGGCACGATCAAGTCCATCAAATACTTGAAGATGGACATGTCAAAAGTAGGAATAATCGGCGTGCGTGCACGAGAAGATGTATGAATGTAGAGGAAGCGAGGTATGTATGCCAAGATAGAGAGTTATGGCATTCTATCCTCTCTGACTACCCCTACGGGTCTGTTGTTGTCTGTTTGTATATTCTTTTAAAGAATATTTTTTCTTTCTTATATTACATAAAAATATTACACCTATCTATTTATTATAGACTGTTAATATGTATTTCATTGCAATGTAATTATTTTATGTTTATTGAATACTTATTTTTTCCTCTTTTGTATAATGTAAAAAAAAACATAATAAATAAATAAAATTCTTGGGTAAGGTTAAAGGTTGTTAAACATTATGAAACTACCTAGGCGAAAGCGTCGTTGGTAAAATTATTCAAAGTAAAACCTAACGGAAGAATTTTGTTTTTTTATCAAAATCTTTCACCATTACCTATTGAGTTTTCAAAACAAAATTTTCTATTTTATTTGCTTTTGTTTTACCTATATAATATGTTATTTTATTTGATTACAGGCCTTCAAAATGGAATATTAAGTAGACAAAAGTGACCGTTTTCGAAACCCTTTATGTTCGCGTTTAATCGAAGTAACAAAGCTGCCAAAGCTGCTCAAGAGATTTACGTAGTATACGATAAATATGTTATGAATTATTTACTATTTTTTTGTAAAATAATGAAGGAGAATACATAAGCGACCAATTTATTTTTTTTGTGTCTTCTTGTTCTCTGTATTTAGAACGGACAAACGGACACAACTCATGTTTACACCTAATGCAGTAGAATTTACCTACATAACATATTTAACAGAGGCGAATCGTCAATATTAATGATTATGCGCAGCTTACCATTATATTTGACGATCCATTTCAATGTTTTATACTAATTTTATTTACTAAAAACCAACAAAAATTTGCCATTTCTTTGAAATTATTGCCACCGTATGTATTTCCCAAAAAAAAAAAAAATTAAACGCGCCAGCAGTGAGCCAAGAAACTAGTTGTTTATTGCAGCGTATTTCTTCACACAAATAAGTATGCTATATTTTAAACACCTAAAACCTACTTGTGGTTGTTTCCACCTACAGTAAGCTTGCAGATGATATAAATTATTAAAAGATAATCAATGAAAACAGTACATTAAGCATTGTTTCCTGAGGGCAGTTTTTTTAAAAGATGATTCAGTTGTCATATAACCACCATTTCTTTCATGCATTCATATCGCAGGACACGTGGCACTTGACGTGGCCGTTTTTGGGATTATTCATTTCTAAAACAATTCGATCAGTTTACATTTCAATCTTAATGGGAATATGTGTCTGTGTCTCTGTCCCTAACAAATGAGTGTACAATGTTATTAATAAAAAAATAAATACAATTAATAATATCGATTGAATTCATTGTGGTGTTTTTGTAAACTTTTATACAAGTAAGTTTTATATTAAAATAATGGAGAATATAGTTACATAATATAATATATCGAGAAGTTGATAATAATCATCATTTGAGTTGAATTCGTAAATGAGAGATGTTGTATCACAGAGAATCACAGAAAACATAGCAATGTACGGATCTATTGCTTATATAATAGGGAAATATCGCATACTACGATTATTGATAAAAATATATGAAATAGATTTAGAATAATTAATTGTATTTTTGAAATCAATATGGATTTTGTAGAGAAATGTTTTCATACATAATTGTAAAAAAGGAATTCAATAAAAATATGTAAGTAGAAAAATGCGACATGTTTGGCCTTGGTTGTTGTGACGTCAAGATTCATGAAATTGTTTAACAAAAATTTCAATGGCAGGAACAAATAAACATGAATCGTGACGTATTAGGGGCGTGGCCAATGAAAAAACAATTTTTGCGTTAATTCAAAATAACAAAAAAGTATTTTTTATGCTACTAATAACTAGCAAACTTTTTTTTTACTTGAAAGTATTTTAAAGACCTTTATTACTTAAAAATGTAAAAAAAAGCAATATTTTTTCCTATTATGTGCTATGTAGGTATACATTTCTGAACATTTTTTTTAGCTTACCTGTAAACAAAATCACCGTTTGTCGCTGATAGATGAATCTAAATATGGAAGCAGCAGTTAGAGTATAAGTTTACGTATACAATAAATTGTAAGCATTGTTAGATTTTTTACAGAATATGGCTCTATACTCGTATAAATCAGCCAAACATTATTATTAAAGAAGTCTAGACTGTGTAGGTAACACATTTCTATTTCAAATAGTTATCTATCTCTATTGAAAAAACTGTCAACAAAGTGTTTAGTTTCAAAAACATTTTACCATGGGTGGTCAGACTCCAGACCCCTAGAATCAGGAAGTGCAAACTAAACGACACACCTAAAGGTACTTAAATAGGTCAGGCAGTATTGAATCCGACCTTCCGAAAAAGATGAGACTCTTGACTTCAAAAAATTGGCGCCGACTGGCATTAAAAATACATTCATAAATATTTGGATTCTAAATTCAACGTTAAAATAGCTGTCTTGTTTGGCGTTTTGTCATCAGCTTAAGATAATGAAAGTTGATATTTTCGACAAAATAGAAATAAGTAGAGAATGCATTATATCGCTATTAAATTTCTTTCATGTTTGTTTAAAATAGGGTGGAAGTTTAAAACAAGATTACTATAATAAATAATACAGCCGATATGTAAAAATCATTGCACAACGCTCCATTTTATTTATGTGTATTTTTTTTGTTTATTCAGATAAAAAAATTCGAATGCAATATAAAAACCAAATACAAATTTTATATAAATTAAATATATATATTTACATAAACGTTTCCCATTATAATGTGCAATATAATGTTTGTATGTGTACCTTTTTTACCTTATAACACGTTTACGAGTATATTACATTTTACAAGCAGTGACGTATACATAAGCCTTTATAAAAACTGTTACAACTCTGCTCGGGGATATAGAAAAAAAAAAGTTTATTCCAGAATGCATAAAATAAAAATTAACTGCTTTTATTTTTTCAAGTATCTACAATAATATTATAGGGGAAAAAAACACAAATGAAAGTAGTTTAAAAATAAAATGAAAGTAAAAAAGTTACGAGTTAATCAACAATTTCTAGTTTGTATTTACAAAAATGTTAATATTATTAAAATTTTGAAAAAAACTTTATGAAGTAATTAAAAAGTAAGATTTATAATAAATACGATTTAAAAAGAACCCGCTTAAATGCAAAAAAAAAATTCAAAAAGGAAAAATTCATATGCATAACTACATATTATAAGGAATAAAAAAAAACAGATGAGAAGGAACTATAAAAAAAATAAAAGACAATAAATTTAAGGTAATTTCAAATTTGTTTTAATTTCTGAATTTTTTTTTTTTTAAATGAATTTTTGCTTCTTTGTATTTATAAATACTTACGTATAAGGTATTTTAAAATAATGTGTTATGTTAAAGGCAATGTAGGCAGTTATTGCAAAATAAATTAAAAAATATCTACAGGATTTAACTCAGGCCTATAATTAAAATAATACTAGAACGCAAATCATTTGTTAGTGTTTTTACAGTAAAACGACAAAAATAAAATAGTTTCGAGAATAAGCATGTTTGTTAATTTTACTTTTAATAAGATGAACTTAAAGCTTTGCATGTTAATTGGTTCACAGTCATCTCAGATTACCATCCAAAGCTAATACATCCTTTTCTTCATGTAAACATGATTAAGGATGCCATATAAACATGCAAACATAAACTGTAAGACTAAGCGACATTAGGACCATTAACTTTGAAAATCATAACAGAGACACTCATTAAAATACGTTATTTATTATTTTATTATACCCATTAAAATTGTTTTGTTTATGGTGATTCTGTTTATTTTTCTGCATTGTCAAATTCATAAAAAGTTGGTACACGAGTAATAACGTTTATGGTTTTTTGCTTACGAATTAAGCAATAAATAAAGAACACTTACTGAAACCAGAGGTTAAAAAGATGACTCCTTAATTTTGTATCGTATATAAATTATTTTTTTGTTTATTCATATAAACACATGTATATTACAAAAGAAAAACGTATCCCAAACTCTTTGAGGCGAAACGCCCTGTATTTAGTTAGGATACAAAATAATGGAAAGTAGAAGCATGAACATTATTAAATAATAGCAAAAATTATTTCATAAATACATATTTCAATAAACGGCTGGACAACACGCTTAAAAGTATATAAATGTGTGCAATTTCTCGCAGCACTTCCCTGCAATAGACTCTTCCCCTAGACAAAATCCAAACCTGTACACCTCTCACGAAAATGGCTTTCATTATGGAAAAACTTAAAAAATACAAGGAAAAGTAAACGTACAAGATTGCTATAGAATAAACGAGTTGACTTAGTAAAAGAGATGATATCACTAAGATTTTCGATGACTAAGAAGTCACTCAAAAAAAATACTAAAATACCTGCATACTAATTACATAAGGTCTAAAAAGTTATTGTAGATTATTTTTTTTATTCTCCGTTGTCCGATCGTTGCAGTATTACTTTTAACCAATATTCCATTGAAATTTCCACCGCATAATGTAATTTGCGTAGATTTTTATTATCAGTATCAATTTTTAACCCATAAAAATATAGATAGATTCATTGTTTTGCTATTTCAGCTGCCGTTTTTATATATTTTGATGCATTTTGAAATGCATTTGAATGATGCATTTAAGAATACAATTTATAACTCTGGTAGAGCTAAACTACAATAATTAAAAGAACCAACCCACATAAACCTACATACAATATTACAAATGCGAAACAAACAAACCATCACGTCGTTTCCCCCTAAGCGTTGCCAGAGAGGAGAGAACTCCACGTCAATCTATCTTTCAATACAATTCTCGTTACTTATACATTTATACACTTTCGTATGCACGCCCGCCGATTATTCCGACTTTTATTTATTTATTTATTTTATTTGTTTATTAATTTACACGCCCTACGGGCTTTTACATACATTAGAAATTACATCCAAGTGCAGTGAAACATATGTATGTGAATTTAGTTAAAATTAAAGATAACATAAGAAAAGCTAAATGATACAATAATAAGTAAAAATCAGGAAATGTACCAACATAGGTATAGGGTTCATAGAAACATATTTAATAAATTTACATATGAAAACAAACACATATACATATAAATACATATAAGTTTATTCATTATTATAGAGATATATGAGAAAAAAAAAGTAAATAAAGAACTATGTTAAGAAATTTTATACAAATTAATTTATAACCTTTTGAAATCTTAACCTATATTTATATAAAGACAGACGAAATACATCAACTTCACCATACTCGTTACCTAGCCGGTGTAGTCTAGGTATTGGTGAATTGTAATAATAATTGTGACTGCCAGGAGATAAAAATAACGTTTTGACATTTCCATCTTCAAATATTTTCTGGATTTATTCGTGTCATGCATTTTTGGTCTTTTTGTATTTCTGCATCCATCAACATTCTCACTGTAAATATTTTAGTCATTCTTTAGCTGTCCATTCGCTCTACATGTCCAAAACAACGCAAAGCCCTTTTCTAGATTTTGTCGATAATGGATCCTACATAAATGTGGTAATCTTATTTTGTGGATAACCCTTATTCATTAAAATTATTGCCATTCTCAAAACATAAGTTTTTAATAAATAATATTTTAAATGTGTCCAAATCTTTGTTGACAAGACTGTAAATACTATGCAACAATATAAAACACAAAAAGCATTCAATTTGGAATGTGTTTTCTGGTAGGTTTATGAAATAATTCAGCCAGATGAATCTTACCCACAGCTCTAAGGTTTTTAGCTCTTTTACTTCACAAAAGTCAACAGACAGAGAAATGTAGATGTTAAAACATCGACAGAATGGTAAATGTTGGCCACTTAAACCATTCAATAAGAGGCCATACCCCCTATAGATGCCTAGACTTCGATATTATCTTCAGTAAAATGTTTTTCATCTTTGTTGCAAAAGGTTAATATTTTTTTGTTTTTTTTTTATTAAGTCTTAAAATAGTACAAATATAATATATAAATGTCCTAATATTAACTTATATCTAATTATCATTAAACTAAATACTAATTATTAACATTTCTAAACTGTATACGCACACCTGAATAGTATAACGAAAAAAAATGCAGCGAACAAAACCATTTCAATTTCAATTTCCATTTTGGGAACAACCAGAAGATTTGTTGATATGGGTTCATGTAAAATCACCTACAACGCAATCACTGAACCACACACCAATCACCACAGCAGCACATTATCCTATCAAATCACGACAGATTTGAAACAAATTCACCATATTACAAAACAAAGCTCCAAGAATAATCCCGAGGGAATAAAAACATATACACAAGGGTAAAATCGGTGCTAATTGTAAACAAAGAAAACCCTGCAATACAATGATTCTCGTTCAAAAAATCATCAAGATATAATTTTGGAAAACCCACAAAAAAAAAATTTAAGCTTACGCGAATGCGATTATTTTTTAAAATCGATAGACAGATGTTTTTTTAACTTACATTTTTATTTTTTTATATTTCAAATTTATTTATTAACCATTACGGGTTCATTTTACAAAAATAATACATATTTTTTTATTAATACTCTTTTGTTGATAATTATGTTTTTACCGCCTTTTGAAAAGTTTGTTTGAGTCTTTTGTTAAGTTTTGTCTGGTAGTTTATTGTATAATTTCAGTCCCTGATTTATTAGTATCGATTGTCCTTATCTTGTTATGGAATGTTGTATGTAGTATTGTTTTGATATTCTTGTATTATGTCCATGTTTATTACATTTTTTTACCGTTTTAGTTCTTTGTCTACAGTAATATCAGTGGCTAACTAATAAATAAATTTGAAAGATTCTAGTTGAAAAAGTTAAATCACATTTAATTGTTTAGTTTTTTTTAAAGTTCTGTAGTTGGTGTTAGATAAAAGAGGTCATATACTTGCTTCAGTATTTTATTTTGCTGTTGTGGTAGTCTGTTTTTTTTTTTTTTTTTTAAATATAAATTTAGACCCCTGTATTAAGTAGCCTTACGTGTCATGTACAAGGCTAAGGTGCTCGGAAAAAATAGTTTTGGTTGGTCTTAGAAATGAGATGTTCGATCACTAATTTTGGTTTATTACCTTTATGAGTCCAATCACCATTGTTGCAAAGTTCAAGAACAATAGCGCCTGATAACTACTTTTAACTACAGTGTGGATATCTGTTTAGGATATTCCATCTTTCTTGCATTCTGCTTCAAGTTTATGGCGTTGTAAACTGAAAAATGGACACTGAAATAACAGATGTTCGACACTCTGTGAAGAAATATCATCGCATGGACAATAGTCATTATTCTTAATTTAAACCTATATAGATAACTTCTCATAGCTCCATGTCCGGTAAAAATTTGGGTCATTTTGAAAGTACTTTGGTAATGATGACGGAAGTTTGCTGCCATCAGCCAGCGTTGGGAAAAACATTTTAGTGATTTTACCTGCAAAAGAAGCGCGGTAATGTTTTATACAACGTTTAGCAAATCTAAGGGGAAATTCTGAGAAGAAAGGTGCCGTTCTTTTACAAGTTGCGGTTTTTGCTCGTTATAGTCTGTTTATGTCATTTTGATGAATTTTTTTGTCCACTTATTTCTTATGGTTTTTCCTTATAATGTAACTCTATAGCTCGGTGCATCAACGAAATATGTGTCTTTGTTTTCTTACGTATTTAAGTTCACTGAAATATTTTTCATCCGTAGTTCTAGATTTATTTGCTTCACTGATTACTCTACTGGCATAATTAAATGTTGAATCCATTTATCTTCGGGCAATAATCAGCGTGTTTACGTTGGAATCACGATGAGAAGCGTATAAATTGAATAGGTGTTTTAATAGAAACAAGATGGACGTCTGAGAAGCGAACTTTCCTACACAGCTCTTATTGTGAACGATTTGTACAAGTACGCAGGCATTTTACTTTACAAGTCTTAGTAATGTTCCTAGCTGCTACACTGACACTGTTTGTTTACGCTATGATAGAATGGATTAATGGGTTATTTCTGTGTTTCTCAATTATTTTTGTAAGCGTGTTTATTTTTTATTCGTAAATGTCGTAACCGCGTTTCGTTCTGTGTCCGTGCAAATAAAAAAAAAGTTCTGTCTGTAAAAAATGAGATGTGTTTTCAATTTACATACATATTAACATTACTCTAATTCCATATTGAAATCCTATGTTGTAAATCAAGGTACTCATTTTTCATAGCTCTTAGACTGTTTAATACATTCCTTATGGATAATAATATGATACAGATCATTAAAAGCATCAACCACATACCCCGAATCCATTTTAAAGACTAAATGTCTTTCTACATATTCACTCATACAAGCAAGCAATTTTCTTTTTTCATTACGAACTTATTATATTTTATCCTTTACTTACCAAATTCAGTAAGAAAAAGCGCCAACAAATATTTACATTTAAAACTTTTAATTTCCCTTTCACTGTCACTCTAAAACCACCCCTCATCGTCTACAAAGTAGAGACAAAATAAATAAATCCTTCACACATTTCAAACCCCTTTATGTCGATAGTGATGGGAAACGTTAGTTACTACTCTCTGGAGCACCAGAACGCCCTCAGGTGACACTCAAGGCCAGTCACCGGCAGCGCACCCAAAAGCACCAGACTTACCCAAAGACTACTGGTTGCAAACCAACTTTTGCCACCACTCATACCTACTCAAACTGTAATTATTGAAGAATTTTACCCTATAATACAGATCAATTATTTACATTTGTTTGCTATTAATTTTTATTTAAAATTATGGATTTATGGTGAGAAAACAAATCCCACTCGGATGCGTGGCGCCAAAGAGCGAGGGCGAAGCCCTAAGGCTTCTACGATATTATTGAGCGGAGTGAACTGTTATTGAATTTGATGAAAATAAGTGAGTGTCCTCGCTATGCGATATGCAGTGTCGATCAGTCACAACCCCAACAAATGAGATGGATTAGGAAGAGATACCACTAACTTGTTTGTCGTTCTTGATTGACTTGTCGGATCCAACTTGACACTTGTGGCGGCACTAACACGAGGGCAGGCCTTGATCTGAAGCTCAACACTGGTGGTTGGTGAAAACAAAGTTTTATAATGCGGCACACACGTTAAACGAAATAAACGCAAAATGTACGACGCGAGATCTTAATGTGGCGAGTGATCAAAGGATACTGATGTGGGAAGTGAATAGTGGTTGTGAGTAAAAGGATGAAGAAGTTGTAACAATACTTGACACATGCATACCCACATGATTCGCATCCAATTTAAAAAGCAGATTAAAATAACGTATTTATTTAAGTGTATAATAAAGAAACATATTTTATTTTTTATTTTAATTAACAAACAAACATTAGTACTTTTAAAATTCAAAATGGTTACTCACAAACAGGCCATGCCTTTGTAGGATTTTTTCGTGTGACAGTGTTTTATGTATTTGTAACGTTTATTGTTAAATTCCAGACAAACACTTGATTGGTAAAACTGATCATCTCACCTTAGTGTGACAAAAATATAAAAATACAATGTGATTGGTGTATCAATACAGAGCCCCGCGACAACTTTTGAAGTAGGTACTTGTGTGCAAATTTTATTACTTTTTTGATCTATGTAACTCAGAATTTTATTTTAAAGTTTGACTATCACACGTCACTTCATCATACGGGACTCTTGATTATCCATGTGAACTGGTTGCAGTCATCATGAATAATGACGATTTTTAAAAGATTGGTAACTTGACTTTCATTAAATATTGAGGAAGGCTAATTACTAATGAAATCCCAAGCTTCAAATTTCTTAGGTCAGTAACTCTCGAAGACATAAGTGTACCAGAGATGTAATTCAGTCATTAGCTGAAAATTTTGTTACACACTTGAAGTGCTTGTGTGATTTTAACTTATGTTTTAATTAATATAAGTGCTTGTTTCATGATAGCAAAGACTACCACCATCCATCAACATTCAAAAAAATCTGTGTTAATTAATTAATTCATAAATGTGAAATTCAAAATAATTTTTATCGGACCAAAATTAAATTACAAATAAAACAAAATATATGAGGTATTAAATTCTGACAACGTATCACGTCGAAAACTCTTGAGCAATAAATTTATAAAGGATCTCTAATAGTAAGAGTAGGTGTTTACCTCTTAAACATAGTTTAACTGATAGATGTGAAAGATTTCAGTGATCATGTTCAGCTCCCAGATTGCTCTTCCAATCAGCATATTATGATTATTTATTTATAAACGCCCAAAGACCTTTAACATAGGCCATAAACAATTGACATATACAGAGGTACTACTACTACTACCATCACGCCATTTCCCCGTAGGGGTAGGCAGAAAGAATGGACCGCCACACACGTCTATCCTGGCAAACAATCCTAGCCTCTTCCACATTCATACATCTTGTCATACATGCCCTTCGGTTCTGTCTGCTTTTGACATGACCAGACTTAAGATTTTGGTTTATCTGATCATACCACGTCTTCCTTGGTCGTCCTCGTCTCATGTTGCCGTTCATTTTCGCCATATATATACTTGTTTTACAATTTTTTCGTCGTCTATTCGTTCTACGTGACCAAACCATCTCAGAGACACTTTCTTAATCTTATCAATTATACTTGACTCAGATTTACACTCTCGCCTGATTTCATCATTCGTAACCCAGTCGTACATTGATTTCCCACACATTCGCATCTCAACCGCGTTTACTCGGCTTTCATCCTTCCTCTGCCAGTTCTATGTTTCACTTTAATACATAAGTGTTAGGACTAAAACTCCGTTGTGCACTGCCAGTTTAGCTTCGATTGACATATTTTTATTAGAAATTACTGTGATTAGTGCTCCGTTCATTTTTTTGCCCGCATTCACTCTTCTTTCAACATCTTTTTCTACTTTTTCATCTCTTGGAAACATGCTTCCCAGATACACAAATTCTTATACTTGCTCGAGACATTTGTTGTTTACATTTATTATGCAGTCAGTAACCTCACTATCCCTATCAAATACTATCACTTTTGACTTACTTTCGTTCATCGCCAATTCGCTCTCCAGGCATACATCATACATTCTAGAGACTATTTGCTGCAAATCAGTATTGCGGCTTGCTAACAGAACTGCATCATCAGCATACAACAAGCAGCTTACTGAAAAATTATCCCTTTTTGCTCCAATACCCATACATTCTATCTCTTTCATACAACTGTCCATGTATAGATTTAAAAAAACATGGTGACATATACAGAGGTTATAAATAAAATACTAAAAACTCAATTATAATTAGCATAATAGGATGGGGAGGCAGTAGTAAATCAATATTAGAACCTCTCCGAATCTGCTAAAAATTCGATCATATAAATACTTTTTAAAAAGCCCTTCAGTAAAAAAGTACCCCAGCGTCAAGTCATTTGAGAAATTTGAGATCTTAGAAATAAGGCAATTATATATTTTTAGAAAAATAATGTTTGTGAAAGTAAATTCTATCAAATCCCAAAAAGAACACTCCCACACTACCAGAAGTCAAACTAGAGAAGGGGTCATGGGGTCTATCACAAACTCTGAATTCGAGCAAAGAAATTTCAGGTTTCTGGGCCCCAAAATGTAATCTAATCAGTGCATGTTTGGTCCTTATCAGTGCATGTTTGGTCCTAATCAGTGCATGTTTGTCCTAATCAGAGCATGTGCTTATTAAAATGCATGTCATGTTAGTTTTATATTTTTGTGCAACAACTATGGTAAAGTTGTATAGTGGGTTTTGCATGTTGGTTTCATTAGTGTCCTGAGAAAGAGTCGGCTACGTCTCAAAACCAGTAGACATAGAAAATTCGGTAAGTGGTTATACGCAAATATTTAAGAACATTTAGTAATAAAAAAAATACTAAGTGTTTACGTAAGTTGGGTCCATTTAAAAAAAAAAAAAATATTGAACATGAAAAGTAAAACAAAATGATAAATGTTATACGTCATTCAAAAGAAAACAATCTGTTCTACGAGATATTTATTTGTTTTTATGTTACATGTATTATTTTATTTGATTACAAGCCTTTTTTAAAAAAAAAGGAATAACCCGCTAAGCCTCTATTTTGAGGCTTGTCAGCAGGTGAGATAGAGGGGATATGGAAGGAGGTAACGAAAAATACGCCACAACACCCAGACCAATTGAGAAAATAATATTTCTTGGATTTTTTTCTTGCAACTGGTGGGAATCGAACCCGCGACGCCAGTTTCACAGTTGACCGTCTAACCAACTGCGCCACGGCGCCTGTCAAAATGAAATGTCAAGTAGATGAAAGTGAGCATTTTTGACACTTCCTTCTGTTCGCCTTCAATCATCCTTCGAACATCCAATATATTAATAAAATAAAATGTTGCAGTTAAATTTTAACGCTTGTGTTACCGCCAAAACGGATTTAAATTTGTAAATTAATTGAAAGCATCTCAGAAATTCTTCCGAGTAAATCTCAGCGTAATTTTTGAGTAAACTTTTCATCCCTATTAAGTTAATTTTCTAACCGTTGATCATCGCTCACAAAACTCCCACTCGTTCAAATTACTTCCCCAATTTCCACGCTCAGGGAGCGAAATTCCTTGCCCTTGATCCCAATGGTACGCTTACAAATGTATCGATGTTTGTCGAAACAACCGAGGCGAGAGTGTATAAATATTCATTGACAAGTACTTTGCACTGCATGAATCTAACTTATTTTAATTTTTTATTTGCGTACCCTCTGTTTTAGAGGCTTGGCAGCAGGTAAGAAAGAAAAGAAAAGAAAAGAAAAAGAAATAAGTTATGAATAATACATCACTATTTCCAGACCAATTGAGAAACAAATCATTGTTAAATTTTTTCTTGCAACTGGCGATAATCAAGCCCTCAATGTCAATTTCGAAGTTGGGCTTCTATTCAACTACTTCACAATGCCTGTATTTTGATAAAAACAAAAACGTAACATTATTGGGAAAATTAATATTAAAATGAATGAACGTTAATTTACATAAATCAGTTAAATAACCAGTTAAATATTAGGTAACATAACTTAAAAAACAATTTGTAAATAAAAAAAAATTAAAAAAATGCTAAAATGTATCAAAGTCCCTGACATATCGTCCTGTCTTCATGCATGAAGATGGGCAGCAATGAAACTCTAATGACCATGGACAGCATTGGTAATGCACTGCTGGGATTTAATGATAAATTATAAACTCATGGCTTTTTGTCCAGTGTTGTAGACTCGTGGATTTAGAGGTCCAAGGTTTGAATCTCGCTCTACCACAACTTAATTCGCATTTTCTGATTCAACTCATTGAAAATGGACCCGATTTATTTGGATGAAAAAATCGCAAAATAAAGACCATCAGTTTACAATTTTAAAGCCCGAAAACTTTATTTGACTTTTCAGAAATGGTTTGAAAATTGAAATATTTCTAAATTTGTTGCAACAAAGAGAAAAAACATTTTTGAAAAGGGATATGGAAGTCTAGGCATTTGCAAGGCTTATGACTGGTCATTGGCTAGTTTAGGTGGCCATTTTACACACTGTGTAACATTCACCATTCTGCCTATGTTTTAACATACACTTTTCCTTAACCCTTCCATCTGTTGACTTTTGTGAAGTAAAAGGGCTGCAACTTTTATCATGTCGGTGAAATTCATCCGGCTGAACCAATGCACCTACTAGGCTATAAATGTTACACAGTGAGTAAAAACACCAAGTCATTGGAACAAAAGGCATAATAGTACTACACACGTGCGTTTCCAGAAACTATCTACTAGCCAGCGGGCCACATGGCGACGATATCTACCTACTGTCTACAAAAGCTTCTCTTCGGACATCTATCTCCCTTTGTTAACCATGGAGTTGAAACAGTGTTTGATTTATTTAGTTTTTTATTGCTTACTTCTTGGTATGAACACTTGACCAATTTACTACTTTACTCTATTTTCTATAAATTTATTGATATTGTTTTAACTTTGCTCTTTTAACTCTCATCCATGCGCTTTGTAGCTGCACGATGATTGGTTATCTAGCTTTAATATATCAACTTTAAAATACCTTAATTTTGTAAACGGGGTCTAGAATTCCAATCGTCTATGCGCTTAGTAGCAGCAAGGCGTGTTGTAATCTTACTCCTTTTTACTATTCATATTATTATTATTTTGTAATACACTAAATTTATTTGTCAATTTTTAAAATGTGTAAATGGGGGCTAAATTTCTAACTGTCTATGCGCTCTGTAGCTGCAAGACGTCATGTAATCTAGCTCCTATCTATTATAATTTTTGATTGATCTTAATTGAAAACGAGGAACTAGAATCCCAACCGTCCATGCGCTCTGTAGCTGCAAGACGTACTGGGATATTTATTAATTGTACAGCGCCCTTGAGGTGATTTTCACAAAAATGGCGCTTTATAAATTATCCAACTAAATATATATATATATATAAATGTATATATATTTATATATATATATATATATAAAAGGCCACTTAAACAAGCCATTGACAAGTCAGAAGCTCTGTCTAAACTTCCATGTTCCCTTCTCAAAAATGTTTTCCCTCTGTGCTGCAACAAATTAAGGTATAAATAACTCTCAAGGAAGGAAAACCAGCCTGTCTGCAAACATTTGGACATACTCAAAACATTGTCGAATTAAAACATTTGTCTTAATCATAAGAACATAAACAAGGTATCGATTTTTTTTGGATTATTTTTATCGGCTCTTTGCAATACCGGTCCAGATTGCTTCAATTTCCAAACTTGCCAGGGATAAAATTCTCGAGAAGTGCGCGAAGAAGCAACGCAAGGCGGGAAATTCAAAAATTTGCATGTGAATTGTGTGAAAGCGCTTGAAAAGCTCGCAATTGCCTTTTCAGTACTTCTCAAAAGCTCTATTATATTTGGTACAACGCTCGAAGCACTCTTCACAAAGCTGAGCTTTCTCGAAACGATAGATTGATGTTGCAGTCGAGACGACGATTTTTCGAAGAGGAAAAATGAATTTTGTGGTGAATCTTATTTACAAAAATCCCTGATCTGTTGAGATATCAATTTATCTAACAAAAATATCTAAGGAGTAATGTTGGTATTGGTTTTACTCTTTAAATTCTGTGGTAAATAATCCCTCTGCATGCGGTGATGTAACATCGTGTTACCCTTAGTAAAATATGGAATATTCTGAAGTTCAGACATTTAAAAAAAACATGGAGACATATGGAATCACTTCTTTACAATACCGCATAGTGTGTGCGGACCAACTACTGCTTCACAAAATTATGACAGGAATTTTCATTTCATTTCATTTATTTATTCAGATATTTAGAACATTACAGAAAAAGACCCAATTCATTCTAAATACAATAATAAATCACAAATTACAGTAGATAATTATGTTATTAAAATAATATAACAAAATGTAAAAAGAAAAATTAAATGTTAGAAAGTGCTTTCCTAAGGGAAGGCCCACTGTCGTGAAATATGTCGACATCCGAGGCGATGCGATTAAGTAGCAAGATTGCCCTACCAACCGGCATAACCATTGGCAGGTTGGTTCTGCATCGCGGTAGGTAAAACAATCGATGCTGTCTTTGTCGAAGATAGTTATCAGGTACGAACAGACCTACATCCATCAGAATTTCTGAGTTATGTATGCGACCACCGATCACCTGGAAAAAGTGAACACCCAAATGAACGTCCCTCCTCCTCCATAATGACTGATAGCCTAGCATTCCCAGTAAAAAGTCAGTTGGGAAGAGCCAAGGATAATATCCACACTCTTTAAGGTACAGATAGCGCAGAAATTTTTTCTGCACTCTCTCCACCATCAAAGAGTATCGAGTCTCATGTGGCGACCAAATAATGGAACTAAACTCCAAACGACTTCTTACCAAGGAATTATACAATGTCCTCAAAATCTGAGTGTTAGAAAAGATCTTGGCATTTCTAAGAACAAAACCAAGCATTTTAAGGGAGTCATTACATAGATTAACTATATGAAGATTAAAAGATAACTGAGCATCAAACAACACCCCGAGATCTCTGGACGTTGAAACCCTTTCAAGTCTTACTCCGTCCATGAGATAACGATAGTATATTGTTTTGGATGCTCTTGTGTATGCCATTACAAAACATTTGGAAACATTGAAGAACAATTTGTTTTGTTTGCTCCATTGAATTATATTTTGAATGTCACACTGAAGTTTAATACAATCAGAAGAAGTCAGTATTTCACAAAAAATTTTTAGGTCGTCAGCAAATAAGAGAAAATTACAAAATTTTATGACTTTACCAATATCATTTATAAAGATTAAAAATAACAATGGTCCCAAATTAGATCCTTGAGGAACCCCTGAAGAGGTATTAAATGTTTCAGATTGATACAGTCCATATGACACATATTGCTTACGATCTGTAAGATAATTTGTGAATAGCTTCAGAAGAATGTCGCTAAAGCCAATCCTCTGAAGTTTCAGAAGCAAAAGTTGGTGATCTACCTTATCAAACGCTTTGGAAAAATCGTTGTACGAACAGTCTACTTGAGCACCTTTGTCGAGTGACTTAGTGACAAAATTCGTAAACACCATCAAATTTGTATTGGTTGAACGCCCAGGCCGAAATCCATGTTGTTCGTTTGATATGAATGGTTCTAATTGGGGATAGACAAAATGATATATCAACCATTCAAATGCCTTTGCAGGAGCAGATAAAATTGCCACCGGCCTATAGTTTTCGATACATGTTTTATTCCCTTTTTTAAACACTGGAGAAATTTTGGAGATCTTCCATAACTCCGGAAAGACACCTGTTTTTAAGGACAGATTGAAAATAACAGTTAGTGGTTTTTTGAAAATGTGTACACAACTCTTCAGCACAGCGGTTGGAACAAAATCGGGACCAAGTGAACAAGTGTTCTTTAAAGAACTAATAGATTTGAAGACATCAGTTTCGCTGAAATAATCTATTGAAATATTTTGCGAGCCTTGAGACGAACTTTGTTTATTTAGATGCACCTCTTTATTCGGAGTTTACTGAACAGAACTACTTAGTTAAATAACAATACATGTGCCAGCCAGGATTTGTAGACGGTACCACCTGTTTCATGTGCCAATAAGTAAAACATCGAATGATAAAAATGCTTTTTTTCGTAGGACTTTTTCAGTGTACAATACAGAATTAAAGACATATATTAGAAATGCCAATTCCAGACAATTTTCAGTAACTTACTGTTCTTAAAAAAAAAAAAAAAATTCATTGATTATTGAAAAATATTTACGAGTACATGAAAATAACATTTTTATATGTATTTATTTTTGTAATATATTTTCTTTACTAACTTTGTATACTTAGTGGAAATCTTTTATTAGTTCTGAGTTTATAAACTATATCTGTTTGTTTACTATAAATATATATGTAGAACTGTAGGTTTCACAAATAAAATAAAATAAAATACTGTTTAATAATTGTTTTTCCATAATTTATGCAAATAAACATACAATTTAGCCCTGTTATGGCAAATTAAACAAAAAATCATAAATACGCCGCCCATGTTAAGCGCGAGCGTCTCCCATCACTGTTATCAACCGATTGAAGACTAAATCTGTTTTACACAACACCTGCCACAGAACAGCGTCTCTGTCTTCCATGTTATGAGTCTTATCTTTGTGTTCCCTCTTATACAGATGTGTGGCTAAATTAGCGGACATTCATTCTCCAAGGATAAATATTTACATCTAGCTTACAAATTTTACTCTCCAAATCCGGTGTGAAATGTCCATTTGAAGATTACAAAAAAAACGAGTTCATAATTTTAAAAAAATAAGAGAGATATATCAAGTCTTGTGTTCTATGTCAACTAGTGTGACATCACAGCCACACAAGAGTTAAATATGAAAGTTTATCCTTAATTTTTTTCGTCATCATCATTTCACTAGACTAACTTCACCAAGAAAACTAGTTGGTAATTACTTTATCTGGAGGCTCATAAAACACTTTCATGGTTCTGAAATTATATTATTTAACTTTTATCCTATGTAGGAGTTTTGTCTCTGTGCTAAAAAAGTTTTCACCAATGCAATGGTCGAGAACTCAGATCGCCACTGGAACTACGAGTCTCATAATGATGGGAAACTGATGGGTGTATAGCCCTCTTAGTGTGAGTCGGTAAATATTGCGGTCTGATGTCAAGCACTGTAAATTAACCATTAGCTGGATTATAATTTTCACATATTCTGTTGTTTCTGCTTGTAAAATGAAATGTGTACTGATAAAATGAAATAAAACAACAATGTTTGAGTATGTCCAAATTTATTTTATTTTTATTTATTTAATGCACAAAATACACAATTTTACATAGCCATAATTATATGTTTTTTTATGTCCCGACTTGTTAGAAAATTCCGTGTTAAGTCGGTACTCTTCGATATATAAATCAAAAATCAAAAATAGTTTTTTACATATTAAAACAATATACAGGTAATCAAAAAAATATGCAAAATAATCATAACATTATACAAAATATACAAAATAATAATAGAAAAATAAAAATAATAAAAATTTATAATACATGTCGAAAATAGAATCAAAAGTTATATAATAATACGTATGACAGTGATGACATACACATATACGATATACGTATATGGATAATAATGAAAACAGCAGCGATGTTATGCATTTATTCCCAAATGCTTGCAGACTGGCTGGATTTCCTCCCTAGGGATTTAAATTTATTTCAACAGAGAGGGAAAAAGTTTTGGAGAAGGGAATATGAAGGTCTAGGCATTTACAGGGCTTCTGACCTGTCATTGGCTGGTTTAAGTGACCACTTTACACACTGTGTAACATTCACCAATCTGCTCATGTTTGAACATCCACATTTCGTCAATTCTTGCTCAATTCTCCGAATTGCGGTATAGCCTAATTTTAAGATGTTTTTTTAATGTGTATTTTCGTAATGAAAATTCTATCTTTGGAAAAATAAACAAAACAAAAAAAAGTTAATATTTCAGGACAGCATTTTCAAGTTTGACAAATTGCTTTTTTGTCTTTGTTTTCACGTCACTTATTATGGATACGGAAACATGATTTGGAAAGAGATGAAAAATTTGTGTTCTAGTGAGTGCAAATGGGATGACACGTCCATTACATTTATTTTATTTATTTTATTTTATTTGGAAAATCAACAGTTCTACATACATATTTTTAGTAAACAAACAGATATAGTGTATAAACTCAGAACTAATAACAGATTTTCACATAGTATACAAAGTTAGTAAAGAAAATATATTACATATCAAATAAATACATACAATTTATACATATAAAAATGTTATTTTCATGTACTCAATAATCAAAGATTTTTTAAATATTTATTTTAAGAACATTAAGTTACTGTAAATTGGGCGGGATAAGGACAAAAATGCTTGAAGAGAGGATAAGGAGGGGAGGGGAGATGCACATATTTATTATTATAATGTCTACTAAGTAACATAATACATTTTTAGTGTAAATTTTAAATCTGACAGAGTGATGTTTGTGTAATCTATATTTTTAAATTTTGTATTGTACATTGAAAAAGTCCTGCGAAAAAAAGCATTTTTAACATACGATGTTTTACTTATTGGTACATGAAACAGGTAGTACCGTCTACAAATCCTGGCTGGCACATGTATTGTTATTAAACCAAGCAGCTCTGTACATTCCACCATTCCTGTCATAATTTTGTAAAGAAGTAGTTGGTCCGCACACACTCTGCGGTATTGTAGAGAAATGATACATTTGAAGTTAGAATGTCTCAACTTATTTTTTTTGTACTTAGCATGTTTTAGATTCTAGACCATCGATACTCTCTGTTGTGATGTTATTGGATATGCATTTATTTATTATATATACAGCCTAAGCCAATAACAACAGTTACATGAAGAAACATAAATACAAGAAACTGGACAAAACTATGTAGCAAAGACAAACAAGAGCAATACAATAATAGTATTTAATTTATACATAAAGACGAAAAACATTAAACTTCGAGCTAAACCATGCCAATCCAATTTCATCCCACACTGTTTTAGTCACGAAGAGATCTGTGAAAAACCAGAAGATCTATTCCAAAGAATTTCAAGTGGTGTGATGAATTGACAAAAGTTGCTCTTAAAAGATTTAATAAATGGCAGATTTTGAATTCTGGTGACACGGTTGGAAACATGTTAAAAAATTGATTGCAACAGAGATAGGAAATCACTTATAGCATTTAGTATTTTTAAAATGCATATAAGGTCCATCTCACTTCTACGTCTCTCCAATGAAGACGGATAAAAGATTGCTCTATTTTAAAATAGAAAGAATTACCTCTTTGTAATCCAAGCCACCATGCCACTTTTCTTAGAAAACGGTGTTGGACAGACTGGATATGGTCAATGCGAGTCCTGTAGAATGGAGACTAAATAGAAGAAGCGTAATCTAGCTGGGGTCCAACTAGTGAGCAATAAAGAGTATTAATATTTTTGATGTCCGTCGTCATTTTATTGACGAAACCAAGAAGTTTGAGAAATTTGTTTATAATAACATTGATTGTTTGTAATATTTTTTTTTTCGTTTTAAGTTCACGTATTTAAATAAAAATAATGTATTTTAGTTTCATAATAAAAGACACCATGTTTTTTTTTGTTTTATACTTTATTTTTACTTTACTTATTTACTTTTTCTGTGTATTGATTACTGTTCTTATTATTTTTTTAACTTCTTAAAATGGGGTTAATAATCCTTAACGGACAGTCAATGCAACTTTGCAAAAATGTTTGCTTTTATGTGTATGAAATGATAAAAATAAATAATACCTTTCTTTGTTGAATGTTTTTGTGTCCCTGGATCGAAACTTGAAGCGCAAAACTGATCTTCATTCAATAAAAAACTAAGTCATTTTTTCTGTCATCATATCTTGATCGATTTCTTCTATGTTAAATTAAGTAAACATTATTTACAAAGATTTTAACAAAGCAATTTAAAAAAATATAATTGATAGGCTCACAATTTGTTCGTTCATTTATCATACTCGCTTCAGCTTTGCTTCCTGAGATGGGCCACATACAATATTGATTAAATAAGTAGTTCTGCATTGCAATACTTGATGTTTCTCGGCTGCGATTATGAACGGTTATCTTCATCGGTATATACTGAGACGGTATAAACTAATATCGATATTTATGTACGAATGCGTGAATATTTGTATGAAAATTCAAAATATTAACCGGTAATTGAACATGTTTAGCTATTCAAAAATATTCTATTTTTTATACAGAAAGCTTAATTTCACTTTGCAGTTAAAATTGAAGATAAAATTTAACTTACCATCAGAATACTTACCCTTGTCCGGCAGATGTAGCGTAAGGGTATCTGTGATCGATATACGTTTATTCCATGATTTAAATACTTAATATACATAATTTGTCGTTATTCATAAAAGGGCGAGTATATTTTGCCTTAAGGCAATTTCTTCCTACCTGGGAAAACCGTTTGGTTGACAATGAAAATGGCAAAGATGAGCACGTTATAGCTACAATCGTTTTAAATTAAAATTTTATTACTAAACAAAACATTATTTTTTTAAATAAATACGAAATTTAACTGAATTTCTACAGTATACTTTGAGTAGAAGGATTAAAAGTGGGAAGGAAAGAAGCAGATTTGCCCTATGCACTGTATAGCGCAAACATGTGTATGATGATGATGGATGCATAATTGAATAGGTATTTATAATAAATAAAACAAGTCATTTAACGTGATTTAAAACATTTATTTAATAAGACATTTTGTGCGATTTCTAACACCAATTACGAGTTTTTTTTTACTATATTTTAACTTACCAAACATTCCACTAAAAATTTGAATATAATATTTACACTATTGAAAAAAAAAGATTTAACAGTCTTACTTACACATTGAATTAAAAACATAAGTACATATTTGGATTTCTTTGGTTTGTTTTAATTTTATTTTTTAAGAACAATGAAATACGATTTCAGATTCAAAATGAAATGCAAAAGACACTTAATTATGTGTCTTCAAAACACATCTGAAATGTTACCTTTCTGTAGACCTTCAACCATTTTTCATTAAATATAATAATAAAAAATATTTTTACAATATTCATAAAAAAAACCACCTCAAACTCGCTGATAACAGTATTCTTGGTATTACGAAATTTTTTTTTTATTAATCACACACGATTGATATTATGAGTTCATGAACGAAATTTCGTTTTATTTTAAGTACTGAATTCCGCGGGCCGGGGGTTGCCTACACGTGCTTTAAACCATAAATTCGTTATAATCAAAAGGATCGCCTTTAAATCAAAACATCAAACTATTTAAAAAACGAAAAAAGATGAACTAAGAAAATATATGTTTCTCTTTTTCTTGCGTTTGTTTTTAATATGTCATATTTTTCATTTCGCATTATTGAGTGCTATCTGTTCTTTTTTGGTTTTGATTTTTACACGTTTGGTTAGACTTGTAATGTATTCGTTGATGATTGACAATGAACATTCTATACCTGTTTCCCTCTCTTTCATGAACATCCTATACCCATTGTTTTCAACCTGCATGTCTTCCTTGCACTTGTGCATTACTATGTGCCGATGAAATAATGTAGTGTTTTGGCAACAATAATTTCTATGACATAAATCACCTCACCATTTCGTGCTTACAAATTGTGAAACGCGGTGTTAAGCAGTACCTGTTGTAGTCTATACAGAATTCACAAACGGGGCAATAAGATTAGGAGCTGCCATTCTCATGGCCAATTTGCGAGGAAATACGGATCAAGCAAGGGTAGTTTCCATCATCCCCATTATTTATCATTTCCCAATGACAGCGTTGTTGAGAATGCAACCTCATCAATAAAAAACGTTACCGTTATTACAGAATCCCAATTATTATTACGTTATTGATTATTCCCACAGATTTTACATACTCTGAGCTAAACAGAAATTATTCCTAACTGGTAAATTCATTAATTAGTATAAAGATAATAAATATTTAAAGTACTTTATAATAAAAACACATTTTTTTATGCAGGCGAATCGATCGAATTCAAAATCAATTCAATCTCAATCAATCAAAAATATTTTAAGTTTGTCCAAATTTCGTAGACAAGGACTGGATTCAACTCCCTAGGGAGCTGTTAATATGAACATATTACAACAGGGGCAGAATAGTGAATGTTACACCGTGTGTAAAATGGTCACTTAAACCAGCCAATGACAGGTCATAAGCCCTGTAGATGCCTAGACTTCTATATTACCTTCTCCTAAATGTTCTTCATCTCTTTGTAATATGTTAATAAAATCATGTTTTTTTTCTATGTCGTTTTCATCTAACAATCGTTTAGTACTTTTTTTGTAAAAAAAAATAGTTTTTTTTCGTATACATTAGTATCAATTAGTTTATGTATGAACAAAACGATCAACTATTATATTAACAATTAAAAAAGCCATCAGCAAGCAGTTTTGGTTTTGTAATCGTTTTCTCCTTATTTATATAATACAATAAAATATTTTTTGATATTACAAATATAATGTTCGTGTCTGATTACTAAATATTTCACTGGATATAATAAATTAATTATTAAAGTATATTTATTTGGTATATTGCTTTAATGCTTAAAATTATTTGTATTCATAGCTAGTTTTGTATGTGATGTTCTGATAGAGGTAACTAGAAAATATAATTTTTAAACATCTAATTATGTAATAAACTAATTTTCAATTTCTATTTCATTACAACTACTTGCTCTACTAGAAGCTTTACATTCATACACTCTTTCTATTGTCACATTTTCAGAAAATTTATTTTTCTCGTCTTCCGATGCATCTTCCAAAGTGTCGCGTCTTCTTTTCTTTAAATAGTCAATATCCTTACTTTTCATCTTCGCGTCTGTGATTTTTTTCTTGGCGACGTTCTGCAATTCGGTTTGAATGTCAATATCATCGTCGTCTCTAGACGCCTCGTTAATCGTCGATAAAGGGTTCGCTCCAAATAGGGGGTGAGATGGATAGTAAAAATAAGAAAGCGGTATTGAAGGGTAGTTGTTATTAAAGTGCTGTCCGTAAATTGATTGGAGCATAGCTTGATGAGACATCTGACTGTAGGAATCTTGTAGATGTTTGTACTGGCTCTTGGGAAATTCACCATTATTGTAAATACCAGCAAAGTGTTTGAGAATTGGTGCTTGCGAAGCTTGAAGGGGATTTCCGGGGAATAATGCTGGGTTTAAAGACATGGCTGTTTTAGTAAGGTGTTGAGATGATTGTTGATAACTTGATTGATTGGCAAAATGCTCCAAACCAATTTGCTGACTGTCTCTTACTAAAACTTTAACAGCCACTTTTCTTGCGTGGTGATTGGCTGCAACTGCGGCAGCTGCGGCTAACAGCCCATTTTCCTGCATTTGGATTTGCTTTCTTTTGGTTTTGTATCTTCGATTCTGAAACCAAATTTTAACCTGTGTTTCTGTTAATTTGAGACTCGCTGCCAAATCGGCTCGTTCTGGCCCCGAAAGATATCTTTGCTGGTTAAACCTTCTTTCCAACTCGTAAACTTGAGCGTGAGAGAATGCCGCCCTCGATCTCTTTTTTCTGTTCTGAGTCGGACTGAATTGTTCCATCAGCGATGCGCTGGAAGAAAGCTGGGAACCGCTTCCTGAGTTTATAGTTAGAATACCAGATCCAGGAAGTTTCTGTTGAGAAACGTATTGGTGGAGATTTTGATTTGAATTCATGAGGGATTTAGCTGCATTGAAAGCATGGCTACCAGGATAGCCTCCCATATCTGACTGCGCATACAGTGGAGAAGATAATCCATTCGATGAATGTGAATCATAGTCATCTGAAACAATTGAAAATAAATCGTTACTTCTATTTACAGATAAAAAAAAAGTCAATATGATGAACTCATTTGGCTTTCGAAATTGAATACGATCATTTTGGGAAGGGAGTATAAAATAAGCGTTTGAAATAAATTTGTAAAGCCAAAATTTATCATCCTATATACTCGTATATATATATACAAAAAAATTAAAGATGTGCAGATTCAAATATTAAAACAAATTGCGAATGTTAGGACAGTATGTCAAGTGATAATTTAAACCATCTAATTTTATGTTATAAGCCGGATAAATGGCCAGACTTCCTTACACAGTTCACTGATATTTTTTGTCTATTGAAATACAACTTGTGATGGATTGCTGTCCCGTGGTAGAGTTACAGACTCATGAATCAGAGGTCCTAGGCTCAAACCCCTCCGACTGTTTTACTTGTTTTTATTTTTTCAATGTGATTATTTACCATTAAAATAAAATGACTACAAAATTTTAGTATTTTCGTAAGTCAAAAAAATAATAATATTTTATTTTAAAAATATATATGCATCATACAATGTAAAAAAAGAAAATTAAATAATGGTAGCGGGCGCTTTGTGGATATATCTTCTAATTATAATTATCATTATTTTATACAGCGCTATTTTTGTAAAAAAAAAACACCTCAGGGGCACTGGTAAATGAGAGTAAAGCCCCTTCAGACCTAAGTTAATTTCTGGAAGTGAAAAAATAATATTTTGTATGTACTAAAGGAATAAAAAAAAAATATTTAAAAAAATAAGGATGTGTGAATGTAGAAGAAGTCATCATCATCCCTGCCTACCCCCACGGGAAAACCACGTGATGGTCTGTTGTTTTTGTTGTTATACCAAAAAAATCATAAGAATTTTTTTCTTTGTTCAGACTGGCAGGATTTCCTCCCTAGGGAATTATTAAGATCTAAATTTGTTGCAACGGAGAGGGAAAACATTTTTGAGAAGGGAATAGGAAGTCTAGGCATTTACAGGTCTTAAGCCAGCCTGCAAACATTTGGATATACTTGTTTAGACATTGTTGAATTAACTAACTGGTATAGTTAGAAGTATAAAAATTGTAAATATTGTAAAAATTGTTTTCAGGCGTTGCCTAGTAGATTGATTGGTTCAGCCGGATGAATTCAACCAGCATTATAAAAGTTTCAGCTCTTAAACTTCACCAAAATTAACAAATACAATAGTTGAGGAAATGTTTAAACATAAACAAAATAGTGAATGTTACACAGTGTGTAAAGTGGCCACTTAAAAGAGCCAACGACAAGTCATAAGCCGTGTAAATGCCTAGACTTCCATATTCCCTTCTAAAAAATGATTTTTCTCTCTCTTGCAAACAAATTTAGATCTAAATAACTCCCTAGGGTGGAAAGCCAGTCGGTCTGCAAACATTTGGACATATTCAAAACATGGTTAAGTGAAATACATTTAAAACGTGTCTTAAAAATCATTTATTGTGATTAAAGGAATTTTTTCAAAAAAAAAAAAAAATATTCTCTATAATATACTCTCAAAATATTTTTTTTTTTGTATAATGCTCGCTTTTAACATAAGCAAAAGAAATATAGACGCACTTTGGAATTCATGCAATTAAAAAATACTTTCGGTAGTTATGGGTGTAATTAACTTTTTAATTTCGTTTATATTTGACCGAACACCCGGGACGAAAGTGTTAAGAAACTTGTTATTGCTAAGTCGCCTTTCTATTTTGATTGAAAATCATTTAACATAATGAAACACCTTCAAAAAACGTTTTATATAATCTAATGTCATAGTTGAAACTCTCTTCCTGACACCACAATAGTCATTAAATTTTGTATGTAAGGCGACCTTTTAACCTGTCATTATGGAAACTTATGCACGCATAAAAGAATTGATTCTATTTTTTAGCCACCCATTTCCATGACTTACAAACCTTAATGACCAAAGTGGTCTGCATTGCCTACATGGTGTTTATTTCATAAAAAAAAGTTGCAAGGCTTTATGCGGTATGTGTGAGTTGTTTTTATTATTTTTTTTTATTTGAAAATTTATTTATAAACCCTTACGGATTATAATATTCATTTTACATAAAATAATATATACATTTTTCATTTATACTCTGTTGTTCAAAATAATATTTTTCACATCTTTTGTAAAGTTTGTCTGAGTCTTTTGTTTAGTTTTGTCTGGTAGTTTATTGTATAATTTCAGTCCCTGGTTCATTAGTCTTGATTGTCCTTGTCTTGTTTTAGAAAGTTGTATATGGTATTTGTCTGATATTCTCGTATTATGTCCATGTTGACTACATTTTTTTACTAGTTTTAGTTCTTCGTCTACAATTACATTAGTGGCTAATTTATGGATAAATTTTAATGATTCTAGTTGAAAGAGTTCAGTTATATTTAATTGCTTAGTTTGTTTAAAAGTGCGTATGTTTGAACGAGGAAGTTCAGTGTTTTTTATTGTTTTTGAATAGACTAAATATCAAACTTAGTTAATTATTTGTAATGCTTATTGTTTGTATTATTATTTAATCCCAGTCAGTGAAGAATTCACTTCTCTCTTTTCTCAATCCAATGAAGTACAAATTAAGTACTTCTGGATTACTTTTTTTCAGCACAAAGATGCTAAGGCTACCAGATTTCAGAGAGCTCCTTTGGGCAGCTTTTCTCGTTTGACAATGAGCAAATGTTCCGTGTATGTGGGCACCGCCATGGAGACTTATGGCCTCAGATGCGGTGTGCGGTATGTGGTGGACAAGCTGTATGTATTTTTCAAAGTTTTGTAATTTCGAAAACCCCCACCAAAGCTTTGAAACATCACCGACCGTGACTTCGCTAGTTCAGGTTGGGAAGTGTTTCTGACATTTAATAGCTAAACCCCATGTTTTTATTAAAATAAATTATTTTTAATTAAATTTTGAAACTAAATGTCAAAAAACTTATTGGAGGAAGGAAGTTATCAAACCTGAGAAATACCGATGATACCACACTTATTGCATTCTCAGAGATCAGAAAAATGAAATAACTAATTGACCAAATGGATGCAGCAAGTTCAGACCTGGGACTCTCAATGAATATGAGCAAAACTAAGCTTATGATCATTGATCGAGCTAATAAAGTAGCGCCATTATCATTACTGCGCAACTTAGAAAGAGTCAACAATTTCATTTATCTAAGTTCTCTCATCAGCGATGGCGGTGGGTGTGAAGGTGAAATACGGCGACGTGTTGGTATTGCCAAAAGTGCTATGAGTCTGGTGAAGATTTGGAAGAATCTCACCATAACCATTAACACCGAAAAGAGACTGGTGAAGGCCTTGGTTTTATCAGTGTTCATGTACGGTGTGGAGTGTTGGACACTGAGAAAATCTGAAGAAAAAAAAATTAACCTTTTGAAACGTGATATTGGTGGCGATGTTGCGGATTCCATGGACGGTGAGGCGTACGAGCGCATCTATACTCCAGGAACTGGACATAGGAGAAAGACTAAAATTCATGTGCAAGATAAAATCCTGCAGTTTTTTGGACATATTTCCAGGGGAAACTCTGATAGTTCGGAGAAAACTATTCTTCTGGGAAGTGTCGAAGGGGCAAGGTTGCGTGGACGTCAACCAACAAGATGAAGCGGCATAGTCACTAAATTATCAGAATCATCACTGACGAATGCCTATAGAAGAGCACAAGACCGTTCCAGATGGAGGTAGACTGTCAACAGGCGAGCCTTGCCTGAAATCAGGCGTAATCACCATCCTCAGACATGAGGCACGGATTGAAGAGAGAGTTAAAAACATGGCTACTTTGGAAGCCGAAAGTATGTTGCCGGTTGCCACAACAATATATATATATATTTTTTTAAAAACCATAGTTTATTGGTTATAAACACGTGGTCACTTAAACCTGTAACGTTGCAGAATCATTTATTTATACTAAAACCTATTTAGTTTATTTTTTCTTCTTCACCGTACCGGTACGTAAATTTTACTAAGTGTAAGAAAAGATTTCTTTTAATTCAATTTTCCGTACCAATAAACTTCCAAATTCATTTATTGTATGATAAAATTATTTTGGTGTTATGTGTGAAATATGAAATATAATGTGGTTTTAAACAACAAATACACTACTTAATACTCTTCTTCTCGCACATTAAAAAAAAATTGTTTGCACCACAACAGGCCAGTTAGCCCAGTTACAGTGGTGAATTATAACACAAAATACCCAGGCTTGAGAAAACTCACATAAATTTTTTGTGTTCTCACTGGGAATCAAACCCGGAACATTCCGTGCGCGAGTACAGTTACGGTGAATGTTTTTTTCAAATACATTTTTATTTAAATTTATTTCAACAGAGAGGGAAAAAGTTTTCGAGAAGAAATTTGGAAGTCTAGGCATTTACAGGGCTTATGACCTGTCATTGGCTGGTTTAAGTGGCCACTTTACACACTGTGTAACATTCACCATTCTGCCCATGTTTGAACATCCACATTTCCTCAACTCTTCCATCTGTTGACTTTTGTGAAGTGAAAGAGCTGAAACCTTTATCACGTGGGTGAGATTCATCCGGCTGAACCAAATCACCTACTAGGCAACGCCTGGAAACAATTTTCCAATTTTTATACTTCTTCTTTTACCAGGTAGTAATTCAACAATGTTTGATTATGTCCAAATGCTTGCAGACTGGCTGGATTTCCTCCCTAGGGAGTTGTTCATATTTAAATTTATTTCAACAGAGAGGGAAAAAGTTTTCGAGAAGAAATTTGGAAGTCTAGGCATTTACAGGGCTTATGACCTGTCATTGGCTGGTTTAAGTGGCCACTTTACACATTCATTTACATTTCTGGAAGCTCTTTCCCTTCCCTTTTAAACTCACCTGGGCGGGTATTCCAAACGCTCTCGCGGCCGTATTATCTCGTGTATTTACGTAAAAAATACACATTCAGTTACATTTTGGTTTGAGTCTATCAATTAAACATTTTTATTTACTTAAATCTTAAAGAGTACCAAAAAACAGATTAGGCAAAATTTATCACAATATATATTTCAAATAAATATTAAGAATACAATGACATACCTTTATAAATACACACAATCAAAAAAATTCGTTTAAGTCATAATAATTAACACTTTAATTTTTTATAATATTTCAAAGAGTCAATTTTGAAAGCGGTTCCGACCAATACTAAAAGTACAAAATATTTTTACACTTTTTTATAAAAACATCCTGTATATATTTTGTCGAAGATATATATGGGGTAGTTTAAAAGGGGTTGGGAAGGCGGTTCACTGATTGAGCATCGCCGTACAATCGGTACCGAGGCACGGATTTCTAAACTTTTGGCACTTTACCTTATTGCCGGTGCGATGGGTCAGAGCTTCTTAATCCGTTAGACTGTATAACTTTTTTAAAAGTGTCTTAATGTGTAGAGACTAGTATTAAATTTATTCCTTTCTCAGAAATGTTTCTGATCTCAGTTGTAATAAAATAAAAATAGTTTTTTTTTCTTAGAAAATTATTTACCAATTTTTGGGTGTGTATAAATAAATAGTCATAAATACTTTTATGGATGTTTTGCTGATTATTAAAAATATTCGAGTTTAAGTGAAAATTTTACGATGCCATGAGATTTTGCAAAAAAAATTGGTTTGTAGGTGTAAGAGATTCTGTCTGAGATAAGAGTTCAAAAAACTATTTATTTATGCTTTATTAAGCTCGCAAACATAACATCTTAAAAAATAATTTAAACTAGTAAATTTAATTTTTCAAAAATATGAAGATCGTATTTATTCAAACTGATTTAAATATTTCCAGGCTTTCAATTTTGTTTATTTCTTATACTTTTTTAGATAACTCTTAATACAGTTTTAAACCCTAATAATATTTGGGCCTTACTTGTAAACGTGTTATAAAGTTACGCCTAGGCAAAGGAAACTATAATAAGGATGGTATTTCCATCCTTATTCTACCACTATACCTAGGCGTAACTTTTTACAAGGTTTATAAGTAAGGCCCTGAGTTTAGAGTTTCTGTTTATATCCTTTTTTTATTTCTACTTTCTATATTTATTATGGTATTTTGTGTAAAATCCGCAATCACCTAGGTATGAATTTTTATTATTGGATTTTTTTTTATAATAATAACTTAAGTACGTGAATCTTTTTTCTCTATTTAATAAATAAGCTTTTAAATATCTTAAAATATTTAAGGTAATTTACACCATGTAGGAAACATGTGAATTGTATTTATCTAAATAATAATAAGTAATACACATATATATAAACGAGTATGTATACATATAAAAATAAAAATAATGTAAAACGAACTCCCTCTCTAAACACAAGTTTTCACTTGATTAGAGGGGTAAAAACGTTATTTTTAACTATGTATGTGCAGAACATTTATTACTTTATATTTACAAAAAAAAAATCATTTATAAAAAATAATTAAAAATTAGCACGTCTTTTCCTATCCACTGTGAAAAATGAAAAAAAATCCCAACATTATTTTTTCTTACGTAATACAAAAAAAATCTCTGTTGATTTTCAATAAAAAAAAGAACGTCCATTCATCCAAAGTTTGAGAATTTATGAGCTTTTAAGTAAATTACTTCGATATAATTCTAAAGCAATACACTTTTTTCAAGTTTTAAGAGCTTTGTTAATCTTTTTAAGGAAATATTTTATAAATAACAATTATCAATTTAATATGTGTAATAAAATAAATATTTTTAGAGTGCACGATATTGATGTTTAATATGCGAGAATAATGAATTCTCGTTATTTGATTGACTTCATATTTAATAATTTAGATTTGATTTTTACAAGCTTCACAATACTGCAAGTTTCAATTGTGTTAGGTTATATATTAGAATGCTTCCGTGGATTTCTAAATTGAATTCATTTGACATGCTGATTTAATATACAGTGAGAACACTCCAATAGGACGAAAATTAGAAAAGAGGTGGCGAAATTTTATACTAAAAATATACTTCCTAAGCGAGATTTAAAACTCTATTAGTGAATGTTTATAATTGTCTGATGTTACATCTCTTTAGCACTTTTCAATAGCGTCCAAAGCTTAACTCTCACCCAAGCCACCATAAAAAAAAATGAATCATTCAAAACGTGGTGCCATGAAAGTATATTGAAAATATTATTTGTGGACAAAAAGCGCAACGAAGACGTATGTAGGCACTCAACACAATGAGGAACTTCAGCCCTACGAGAAATTGGGTACAAACAATGTTTTCTTGCGCGCGGTAACAATTGGAGCCTTAAATTGTACGACAAAGTCTCTTAAAAATGTATGAAAAAAAAAAAAAAGAAACGCACTACTTTAAATGATTCATAAGAACTGGTTCATACGAACCAGTCAATGAATTTACAGTTGTGAAGGATATGTGGTTTGCTTACCTTAAACGAACCAAAATGGAAAACTGACAAAAGAGAACCTCTGACATCATACGTAGACTTATTTCAGGAATATAAAACTTTAAAAAAATATAGCGCTGATACAACGATATATATATATATATGTATATATATATTTTTTTTTTTATATAGAATTAGTTTAATAGTCTTTTAACAAATAAAAAAATGAATAAAGCGCTGCGTTTCCTCATTAAGTAAAGTATGCTTGAGGATTTTGGTCATTTATGGACTATCAAACTAAACCCAAATTCATTTTTTTATGTGTCTATTTTCCTCACTCCGCGAGAGACGTCACTAGTTCTCTCGGTGAGTTGTTTTGATTGCTGGGCTGGCTTCCCGAAAACCAAAAATCTATTTCAACACTCGTTGGTTGATTTGGAAGAATTTGTGATGTTATTTGAAGTAGGTAATTCTTATATAAATCGTTTTCATTCATTTTTTCTTATATTTTAGACGAACTTGGCCCTTTAATTAAATGCTCTAATTTTGACCGCGCGTAAGAAAACATTATTTATTAACAAATTCCCGTTGCAAATTTTCTCATTAATGCGTGAAAAGATGTCGAAAATATTTCCGAATTATTTAGCACAGAATGATTTAAAAAAATGTAGAGTAGACCTACGTATCCTGACTTAAAAACATATTAAAAATTTGGTCAGTTTAGGGAGCAACTACGAGACCTCTCCTCTGCAACCTTGCCGTAGATACAAATAGTTCGCAGATTATTCTTCGCGACGTGTCACATATCCAATACGTACACATAGTAAGGTATCTCTTTTATTCAAATTAAAGAGGGTGAGTGCCAGGAACAGGGTGAACGGTGAATTGAAATCAACTTAGGCATACAAATTACTGTTGGAGGAGGCAAGATTAACAGTTCACGATTTAGTCTCGGGCCGATACAAAAAAGGCTGATTGTTCGAATATTGTTAATATTTTTATTTATTCGAATCTCACTTTTAACCTTAAATTTTGTTAGTTGTATTAAGTTTTCTCTTCATATATAAGTTAAACTCTTCGTATATTGTTTATTATTTTTATTTTTCATATTATTTTTGATCTCTTTAATTGTATTTAGTTTATTTAGCTTATGATATTAAATGTAATTTGTCTGATTCACATAACGTGAACCAATGTCATCATCATCATCAACGGTCTTTTGTCCAATGGTGAACATAGGCCTCCCCCTTTAGTCTCCATATCTCTCTTTCCTGAGCCAACCGCATCCAACCACTTTCTGCAACTCGTCTTATGTCATCAGACAACCTTGCCTGAGGCCTACCGACACTTTTTCTACCCGTTTTGGGTCATTATTCAAGGACTTTTTTTGCCCATCTAGAGTCTGCGGATTTCGCTTTATGACCAGTCCAGCTCCATTACTGGTTGGCAGCCTTATGGACCACATCGGTGACCTTTGTTCTCGCTCTAATCAGTGTATTGGTTTTTCTGCCTCTCAACAAAATATCCAGCATTCTCCTTTTTATGGCTCTTTGTGTCACTGATAATTTGTGTAAAAATATTTTCGTGAACACAAAAGTTTCATAGCCATATGTCAATACAGGGAGAACACAAGCATCAAAAGTTTCTTCATTAAGTAATGTGAGTACTTCGAAGATTTCAGGATATATGATAGCTTACCAAAGGCAGACCATGCTAGATCTCGCCTTCTTTCTATTTCTACCACTGGATTATCTTTTCCGAGCCTTATTTCGTATCCTAGATATGTATGATATATTTAACTCTCAATATTTTCAATGATCTGTCCATTTACTAAAATGTTACACGATTGGTTTGCATCACTCATTACTTTAGTTTCTGAATCATTCATTTTCAAACCTATTTTTAGGGATGCTGTATTAACTTCGTTTATCATGTTTTCAAGTTCTTTCTCATCTTTAGCAAATACAATTTTATCATCTGTGCATCTGTGAATCAATGTATGTAGAAATATTAATTTTTTGATAACTCTGTACAATAAAAAACATTAAGCCGTGAAAAATAAAAATAATTGAACAAAGAAATGGGGTCTTTCAGTCATATAAAAGGAACATGTGAGCGAATGGACAGCAATTTTTTTTTAAAAAAGGTTCACTTTACGAAAGTTGATGGTTGTAGTAAATGCGGAAGACTAAGAAAGACATGACATGACCAAATTAAACAAATATTTAAAGATTGACAAGTCAAAAGTCGGACTAATCAGTGTGCGTGCATGATAAGATGTATGCTTGTACCCAAAGCGGGGTTAATATGCAAAGACAGAATGATGTTGCAATCTATCCTCTCTGCCTTTCCCTACGGGGAACGACGTAGTGGTTTATTTGTGAAAGAAATATAAGTATCTTAGTGTTTTTATTTCTAAGGGAAAACTATAAAATGGACGTGTTCTATATATTGTTGATTGCAGAGGGAGTTTTTCTACTGACATTTCTTAGTGGAACTGCATTTCAATTATATTAATAAATATACGAATTTAGAGTTTGAGAATCACTTAATTATAATGACATGGCTGTTGAAGAAACAACCGTTATAGTTTTAATAAAATTAAAAAAAAAAAGATAACTCAAATACATTTTCATTATAAATCTTCATAAAATTAAAGATTTTACATCTGCTTTTATTATAAACATTTTTTTGAAAAACTCGTCCAATCGTTATAACTTTAAACTTTAATTATTTTAATTTAAATGCTTTTTTTCCTATAATTATATAAAATCATGATTTACAACCCTTGCTGGTACTTGTATATTCCATAGAAATTTGTTCACTCTCTCACCAGTCTGACGATGTAATTCACGACGAAATTTGGTCACTGTTAAAACATATAAATAAAGTGGAATAAAACTATATACGTATTTTTATTATTATAACTATTGTTGATTGATTAATATTGTTTGCTACCCCTGAATTTCATTTAAGCATTAAAATCGTGTCTTTCTATTGCTTAATTTACTTAATGTATTCTTTGTTACGTTTATTACTTATTGACGTGCCAAAGTTGCGTTAGACAGCTAAAAGCTTTATTTTTATAGACTTTCAGGTTCTTTCAGGAGGTGGCACTGAAACTTATTCATTTCTCATCCCCTGAAAACTCAAGTAGGCTCCTACGACCCATTAAGCTTAAACGCGTCATGTATTGTGAACCTTTTTGTAAGTATTTTGTTTTTCATTTTATTTGTATCGTCATTTCCCTATCCAAACCCAGTGGTACCTGGACAATTTTTGTAATATAGAAAGTAAGGTGATCAGTCTTAAGCTATGGTTTTCTAGGACAGCGTGCTTGTACCTTAACGGCACAAGCTCCAGTCAAGGAACAATGATATATTGCGGTGAAGAATAAACTTAGGGGTAAAATCTGTTATTTATTTGCAAACGTTTGAATATACCACTCAAATTATTTTTCAATTCCCAATTAACTATATTGTAATAAAAAGGTAATTTAACGACAATAAAAACTAAGTAATTATATTATAATAACAAAAATACGTATTTAGTTTTACTTTTCCACTTTTATTTACAATTGTTTACCAGTGACCGGGTTTCCTCGTGACCGACATCGTCAGACTGGTGATGTCGTCCACCAAATTATAAATAAAAGTGGAATAAAACTGTATGCGTATTTTTATTATTATAATTAAAATGCAGTTCCACCAAGAAATGTCAGTATAAAAACTCAATATATTAAGTAATTCTATGACCGGGCGGATGAAAAATACAGATTTGTGTGTGAAATAGAACCAGAACCCCTGAAAGGGTTTTCGACTTGATGACTATTCTCAGGTAAAAATCCTGACAAAGGAAATCGAGTGGAGAAAGGTAGCGGTTGGCGCAATCGGCTACCGTGCTTGAGGTCCTGGTTTTATTTCCTAGGGTATGGACATGAAATACTTGTTCATAAAGTAGTTTTCTGTTATCGTTTTGTCTCCGAACTGGCACCTAAAGCGAAGACTGCTTTTTTTTCTTGTTTCGGTTACTTACTGCTTTATTTAGGCGCAAAAAAGTTTTTTCCGGTATATATATGTACATAAAGATTTTGTATTTCATTTTTTTTCGCGGGTCTAGAGTTACTTCATTTTTTTAATTATTTTTTATTACTATGGTCTTTAGAAAGATGCAGTGGCCTTATTATTAATTATTTCTTTTGGGTTTTCAAAAAATTGGTTATATTGGGTGCACATTTGTTTGTAATTTAACCTATTGGAGTCAAACATAGGTCTAAGACTGATTATTTTACCTTTATTTCACCAAAGCGATCAAGATACGCTGCGGTTGGTGTACCAATGCAGTGCCCAATGCACCATCAAGTCCAAAAAGGGTATAATAAATAGCTCGACATAGAGTACACGAACATAACTCTGTCAGTTTTAAAATTAACACTTATATATTTATTTATTTATTAACGGACATTGTCCATTTATAGAATTTATAGGGTTTTAATATTTCAATTGAAGAGTAGCTTAAAACATTTTTTAAAGAAAAAACATTGACAAACATAAGGGACATCAAGACTAGATCTGGACTATTTATTTAGTGCTCGTTTAAATCGCTGTAAACTTAAACCAAAAAAGTCCAGATCTTGTCTTGAATATGACAATGTATTATGTAATAGACACTATAATAATAACTTTTTTACATCTCCCTTCCCCTCCAAATCCTCTCTTCATGCATCTTAGTCCTAATCCCGCCCTATTTACAGTAACTTTTAATTATTTTTTTTAATGTATTTTTTTATTATTAAAAAAACATATTTGAAAATAAAATTAATTTATATTTTTAAACTTACCAGAGTCACTTTCTAATTCGTTTTTTCGCATGTCCAAAGCTTGTTCTGAAGAACTTTTGTACATTTTCTTTAATTCTCTTGCCTCCTCGTTTCTCGACTCTTCGAAATATTCACATTTCTCATCATCGCACCTGTCTTCACCTTCCAATCTCTTATCACTTCCCCTGCAATCCTTCTCTTCGCCTTTATACCTGTCGAACCGTAAACACTGCTGGGTTTTATCAAACTTTTGCATAATTTTATTATAATCATCCATTTCTATATCATTCGTGGAGTCTGAAAGATTTTCCATATTTTTGGTTTTAGTCAGTATATCATTTATAGAAAATGGTGTCGTGTTTGATAGAAAATTAATGGATTTTCTATTTGTTGAAGAATTCGGTAGAAAATCCGCGTGAATGGAACTCTCCATATTTTCCAATCCGTTTTTTTTAAACTTCACTTTGAAAGCACTGCAATAGTTTGACTTCAATTTTAACTGCACTTATAATATACACTGCTTATTAATTTGAGTAAATTTATTTTATATCTACCACGATGTTTACAGATTGAGAGTCAAAACGTAATTGATTTGGTCATATCAACATTGTTAAAGAATTGCTTGACGTGTATGGGATATCAAATAAAACTTTCCATATAAATCTGAGCCATACACACAAGAGCGCTAATCATTTACTGGATGCAAAATTAACAAACTCACTCCGTGTTTTGCCTTTTTACAAGGTTCTTTTGCTGAGGCGTATTGTAGTAAAGCGCACATGTATTGAAAGCTCGTAAATCAAGGGTTGAAGGGAGACGAAAGACGGAGGATGATTTGAAAACGCATTGATTAGAAAGAGACAACAAGGTTTTTTTCTGTTCTTCGCTCTAGTTTGAATAAGAAGAACTTAAAAGCTTATTTTTATAGCAAAACAAGAATGGCCTACATTATTGCACCACTTCAAAAATTACCATTAAATATTTATATATTTAGTGAAGTTGTTTATTATAATAAATTAAATTTGTTGTTCACTTGGGAAGCATGTTTGATTGTTATTATTGAAAAAAAAATGTAACACATTAAAAAAAAAACCCAGTTAGGATTTTCACAAAAATGGTGCCAAATTAAGTATTTAACTATAATTATTATAATAATAGGCAAAAAATATTTATTTTTCTGCTTTTGAATTTTAAGAAAAATTAATTCTTTTTTTTTAAAAGTTTTGTGATTTATTCAAATAATTTAAATTTAAGAGCCATTTTTAACAAGTTGTGAACAACTTACTTTGGCAAAATGTCTGTTAGTCCGCAGGACTACAACACGGTTCATACTGAGTTTCAATTCATATAGAATATATGCAGTACTCATCGATAAACTTATATTTTATGATTATTTATTATAAGCTAAATAGAGAAAAAAAAAACAGAAAAAATGTTCAAACATTAATTTAAGTATAATACAAGATGTTATACTATTTTTTGAGGATAAATCGGAGGGTTCCGGGTTCGATTCCCGGTGAGGTTACAAAAAAGTTTTTTCTTCTAAAGCCTGGGTTTACAGTATAAAGTTGTACAGTGCCGTGATTCACAACTGAAATGGCCCTTCAGGCCTATTGAAGAAGCAAAATGATTTTATAAACGTTTACAAACATTTAAATTAACTTTACCTATAATGTTGTCAAAACCACGATTTATTTTAAAATATGTTTTTTTGGGGTAACTATCTAGACAAAAAACATTTTTATTTAGAAATCCGTACTAAACCGATTTACATGCATAACATTAGTTTATTTTAAATAAATTTATCGTAAATTTTATCAGCTGTTTTTAATTGTATAGGTTTAGTCAAACTCCAATTACCCAGACACGCATTGTTGGATTAACCCTTATATTAAGGCGGTGTTTTGAAGGAAAAGGCAAAGCGTACTATTAGGTCACTATTCATTGTATTTAAAATTATACAGCGAATTGGAATCAGATTAAATGCTTTTTTAAATGCGTCCAGCAAATTTAAATGCGTTGACGAAAAAACTCGTTTACAAACGGCGAAGAGTAAAGAAAATGTTGTGATCTCTTTTATTTTTTTTGGTTCCTTATAACGATCCGAACATAAGTTTTTTTTAAAGTTAGCTTATATTACAATAAGTATTTGAACTCATATTTATACTTACTATAATAGCATTTCTATTTAAATTATTTTACAGTATTTATTTTTATAATTTATCAAAATTCTTTTCATTCTTCATACATTCAGGCATCTCTTCATACATTTTTAAAAATTTATACACAACGCAATTTTGATACTATGTTTTTTTTATTAAAATGGCAATCTTATCTCGTCTTTATTTCTATTACACTTATAAAATATTTAATTTAATACTATTGTATTTATTAAGTATTTGGCAATCCGGGTGGCAAGAGTTTGGATAAACGGAATTCCACTGAATTATCAATTTTCTTATTGTTGTTTTCTTTTTTATTTTTGTAATTGTTTTATATTTTTTAAATCAAAATTAATCCATTCAACCTAGTCATTGTAAAGTCCAAGTATATTTTAATGAATACTTATTCTGACGTTGTCACGAAAATCTAGATCGATATTGAAACATTTGTAAAAACATCACGTGTTTAAATATAATAATAAACTTTATTCAACCCTTCTGTGTTTCTAAACAATCGCTCAACACAAATCTAATCGTTGTCTCATTCTCTCCCTAACGAATTAACAACCAAACACATTATTTTAAGTCGACATCGGCAAACACACTCAGTGTTTTACAGCAAATCAAGCTTTACAGCACTAAGCGTACGCCCTATTTTAGAATACACCTTAAAAAACCCTCTACGACATTTTGTACTTAACAAACTCGACCATGAAAGCTTTTAGAATAGTCCAAGATAGAAAATAAGGTTATCTCTTTCGTTTCCGCTGAAAAGGCTTGGAAATAATAATATTCTGTCTCTTTCGTTTTATAATTCAGGAGTAAAATTTAGGGGGAAGTATTTTTATAAGAAAGACTTAAGTTTAGACGGTAAAAATTGGATTCAAGTTACAATATGAGTAGAGAATAGGGTTTATTCTTGCGTGTCACAAATTTTCATGAGCTTTTAAAATAAAGTAATTTAAAAAAATATTTAATTGCCGTCTTAAATAATCAAGATGATTAATATTCGACCTACGCATGTTACAATGAATAAATCTGTTTAAAAAAACCTTAAATGAGTGAAACTTAAAATTATGTCCTTATATTATTTGAGGGCAAGCTTTTGTTTTTATCATTCTGGATAGTTAATAAAATAATTTTAATAAATTATTTTCCAAAAATGTTTTTTTGTAGCACTTACGTTCTGGTCGTTTATTATATTAAATTAAATAATTTATTATGTGTCTAGACAAATGAATAATACAGTTTTGTATCGACTGTTTTTGACTCGATGACTACTCTCAGGTAAAAACCCAAAAGACAAAGGATATCGAGTGGAGATAAATCATCCTCATAGTGTCGTAGTTCGTACATTTGCAATTTTGCATACCATCGTTTTTTTCCTATTTTCTAGCAGGGTCAACGTGAAATATTTGTTTTAAATGTGGTTTTACAATGCAATAATTTGCTGTTCCTGATCTGGGACCCAAAGCGCATGACTGATCACCTCACATTTGTGTAACAGATGCCACGCTGCACTTGGTATTCCAATTTAGTGCCTTATGCGCTATTGAATACGAATAAGGAGGTGATGATTCCCCATTCTTGATTACGCTGATGTTTCCATGACTGATTTAAGCTGTAAGCAACTCGATAAACTTGAACGACTTCAAAATACATGCATAAGGTATATTTTTGGTCTTAGGAAATATGATCACATTTCTGATTATCGTAGGCAACTAAAATGGCTCAAAATTAGACAGCGGAGAGACTATCACTCTCTCTCACTTCTCTTCAATATACTCCATAGTCCTAACGCTCCTAAATACCTGCGTGAAAAATTTCAACGCTTATCATTTCATGGTTTACCTCTTCGTTCTTATTCTCAAGGCACTCTCTTAATACCCATCTACAATTCCTCTTTCTTCTCTTACTCATATAGTGTCCATGCGGCTCGACTGTGGAATCATCTCCCATCCACCATCGAAGATTTTACTACATCATTTCTGTTTAAATCACGTCTGAAGAAACATCTCCTTTCTCTTCCTTAATCTCTCCTCCTTTCCATCTTCCTCTTTCCTCTTATTTCCTTTTTCCCATTGAGTAATAGTTTTGATTTATGTTAATTTATAAACAAATATGTTTATTTCTATTTTTAAATATCTTTAGCTTTTTAATATTTTTTTTCTATTAAATATGTTCTGTAACTTGAATTAAAAAAATAAAACTTTTATTTTATTGGTTGGTTGGAAGAAATGGTCATTTGGCAATAAGCCCGCCAATGTACAAATAACATTATGCACAAAAAGTTAAAAAAATAAATAAATGATTATATAAAATTAAAATAAAAACGTTATTTGAAAATACTTTACTTATTACCACTTATTATTTATTGATCAACCGGTTTCTGAGCTACAGCGTATTTCTTAATCAAGGTATACTCTAAAAAAATATATAAATCACACTATTTGTGCTCAGTGTATCATTATTTTTTCGGTCTGTATTTACTCTACTTTGATTCCCTCGGATTTATCAAAAAATGTATTTTGATTTTAAAAACAAAATAAAATCATTACAATTTAAATTAATTTAAACTATTTCCGTATCTACTATAGATACTCTCATCGTCCCCACTCAAAGATTACAACCCTCGACAACCGTTGTTAACAAAATATGTCAAAACGCTAACACATTAAGTAACTAAGGGTACGATTCACCCCATGGATTTAAGGGATGTCCACAAGTGATCATTTTACAGTTGGTCGGTTAGCGGTAATGTCCTTAATGGGGCTCAAATCACCTCTCCCTTTGTAGCTAGAGGGTTGAATTATTAGATTACCGCTTTATTGTTATAAAGGAAACCTAACCTTCAGATTCAAATATTGTTTTTTTTAAATAATCTCAAACCAATTCAAATTGAACTTAATTTTAGACGTGCCCTTTTGTTTATTTTTAATATTAAAAACAATAATATACATCTGGACACACATATTATACACATACATATTATATTAAGGATAATATTGCATATCGTAATATTGCCACACCTGACACTCTTTATAATTGTCCACAGCATTCATAACAAACAGTAATTTAATAAAAAGTAGAATAAAGTGTATCTTAAAATTAATAAATATACAATTATAATAATAGAAAATTAAACAAATAAAGCGTAGGAAAAAATACTTAACGGTGGATTACGAAATTAAATCTATAGATGATAAGTTATCAATTTATTTATTTTACTGAAACAAACAATCAAATCATAAAAAAGAAATGGTTTTAAGACATACCAGTCACGTTTCTAAATAAAAATCATACATAAATGGTGGTACAATAAAGGGGTATATCATTTTTTAATTCCATCGTAAATTAGCCATTATTAACTCTTGTATGGCTGTGATGTCATACTAATCGACACAGGACACAAGACTTGATTTATATCTCTTATTTTTTTTGATGATAAATTCGTGGTTTTCTGTAATCTTCAATTGTATATTTCCACACCCGATTTAGAAAGTAAAATTTTTATAACTTTGCTAAATGTTAATTCAAAAAATATTTATCCTTGCTACTCAAAGAATAAATGTCCGCTAATTCAGCAAAATATCTATACATATACCTTATTTAAGAGAGAGCACGAAGATAAAAGTCATAACAATGAAGACAGACGCTGCTCTGCGGCGAGTGTCGTCTAAAACAAATTTAGTCTTAAGTCAGTTTATGACAATGATGGGGGACGCACGCGTGTAACATGAGCGGTGTATTTGAGATTTTTAATTTATTGAGCAATAACAAGGCTAAACTGTATGTTTATTTGCATAAATTATGGAAAAGGAATTATCAAACAGTATGTCTCCATGTTTTTGCTTTTTTCAAATGTCTGAACTTTAGAATATTTCGTATTTTACTAGTGGTAACTTGATGTTACATCACAGCGCTCAAATAAATTATTTACCACAGTCTTTTAAGAGTTAATGTATCTGCGATTCGCATTGTGCTTTGAACTTTATTGTACTGCCAGTACATGCGAGAGAGGGAATTATAATTTCAATAGTAAATATATAGGTGAAGAATCGTAAGCTACCCTTGAGGCGAATGAGGAAAAAAAAGGTTCTATTAAAATTCATCAATTATTATTATTATACAGCGCAAATAGAGAACCGATATAGTGCTTTCTGCACCACTAGATGGAATAGGAAAACAGTGATGATGTTAATTAAGAAGCTTCACGTTTTATACGTATTCTGAAATAAATTATATGTTAAAAGAGCCATTGACACATCTCTGGTCATGCGGTTACAAAAGAAGATAACATCAGAATGCTCGAACGAGGTTTTTCTGAAATTTGTATTATTTTACACCAAAAAACACGTACGACTTTCGCTTTGAGAAATTTCTTTTTGCGGCCCCAAGAGTATTTAATGTCCTGGATGAACTTATTAAGTTCTCCTAAACATAAGCCATTTTTAGATGTATACAAGACCATTGCGGGATACAGCTGTGAGATGTTATATAGGTTTACATACTCGTACTATTGAGCGTGTTATGCAGATGTTAAGTAAAATTTATGTTTTTGCAATTATATTTATTTTTAGTATTCTTTAATTCATCTAATTTCCACTGTGTTGTATTCCAACTCAAAAACGGGCTCTTGACCTCATTGAGTAGGAGATACATTCCCCGTTTTGCCTATGTTTGAACATCCGTATTTCTTCAATTCTTCCTTCTGTTGATTTTAGTTAAGAAAAACATTTAGGTGATTCAATTGGTCGATTTATATGTGCATACTAGGCAACACCTGAGAACAATTGTCCAATTTTTATAATACTTCTATAAATATTTTTATAAACTTCTTCTTGGACCAGTAAGTTTTGTTACAATATTTTGATTTTCTCCAAATGTTCGTAGACTAAAGACTGGATTTCACCCTTAAGAAATCACTAAGATGAATCATTAAGATAATTTTAAAAATGAAAAAAGTACAAAAGGCAATTATGAAGTTTCGCATATATTAATTAGATTTTGTATATTTAATGTACGAGTATGTATGTGTATGCGCATGGGTATGTATGTATGTGTTTGTTTGTGTGTATGTATGCATGTATGTGTATATGTGTTAGTATGTGTGTATGTATGTATGTTTGTGTATATATAAATATATATATATTTATGTATGTATGTATGTCTGTACATATATATATGTAAACACAAGAGCCAGACTCTTTATTGGCAAGTTCAACCTTAAGTGTTCCATTTTTTTTAATTGCATTTATTGTTTTTTATATGCTAATAAAGGTTTTTATTAAAAAATGTGTACGTATTGAAATATGTAGACTAGAAAGTTTATATTTTATTTTTCTGTTATTTCTTTTAATTTGTAAATAATTATTATGTATTAAAATGTAATTGCCTAGCTTTGAACGGGGTTTGTACCATTGTTAGCTGGGCAAAGTGTACAAAAAAATGTATGTAATATTATGATATGTAAAAATAAATAAATAAAATGATAAAAAACGTGGGTAAAATCCAGTCTTTTGTCTACAAACATTTGGACAAACTCAAAATATTGTAACGTTTATGTACTTTATAACCTTTACTGAGTAAGAGGAATAACTGCCTCCTTTATATTTTTCATTTTCATTTTTTATTTTAAAAGCTTTCTGCGCGTTAAATGCATATATATTTATTTTTCATGTATTTTAGTATACGTAGTACCTACAATCAACGAAAAGTGGCACTTGAACGACGATTATAATCTGTTGTAATGTTTCGGGGCTTAGCGGGCGCACTTGGTCGAAACAGTAATGGAACAAAGTGGAGGGTCCTACGGTCAAGTGTCCGTCAAGAGTCGGCCAAGTGAATCGCGGTGTCATATTACGGTGCCGATTAATTCCCCCATTATGGATTGCCGACACTTAATGTTGCACTCAAATCTCCGTCACAACACAGACACCACGTCGTGTCATGTCTACAAACGTTTGGATATACTCATCGACCGCACATCGAAGACACAACAAAGATACATGGGTACTCAACTTTTAAAAGACTGGTAAATAATTCCTTTGCCCAAGGTGATGCAGCATCGTGTTACCACAAGCAAAATACGGAATATTCTAAGTTCAGACATTTGAAAACATAAATGAAAAATACAGTTCAATAATTCCATTTTTTTGTTTTTAAAGTCAAATAACTAAAATCAGTAAGTAGAAATTTGCACTCAAAAATGCTGAAAATACTTAAGGGAAAAAATAATCATTATTTAACTACATGGACGCGTAATAAAATAATGAACATATTGGCATTCATAATCATAACACAATTTTGCTAAAAATGGTCTTTAAACATGCAATAATTAGAGCAGCGTTTTCTGAAATTTATAAAAAAATATATATTTTTGTGCATTTGAAGCAAAATAAAAATCATAAATACGCCGGTCATCTTACATGCGTGCGTCCCCCATCGCTGTCAAGAACCGACTAAATCTCTTTTCTAACAAACTTTTGCCACATAACAGCGTGTCTGTCTTTCTTGTTATTGAAGTTCTATTTTCATGTTCTTTTATAGTACATTTTGATTACTATTTATTTAAAAAAATTGTAATTATATAACACTTCATTATATAATTACAATTTTTTTAAATAAGATTCCTAAGATGATTTTAAAAGAAAATGTTGACAAAGCTTTTAAGAAAAAAATAATTAAATGGTTAATGTGTAACAAAGATTTTTATTTATTATTATTTAATGCCATCTATTTTAATTTTTATAAATAAATTTTGTGTAAAAATTAGGTATGCTTTTAGTTCTTAATAATGTTTATATTACTTTTTAATTTATGTAATTTATTTAACGTTTCTCTTTGTAAAGGAAAATTAAAACACCTGCTGACAAGCCAGTTTCACGGTTTAGTGGGTTTCATTATTTTCCCATTATATTTTCTGTTCATGTTTTTACCTTCTTTAATAAAAATATAGAAAAAAAAAAATTGGCATCACATTCTTTTTTTTTTATTATTAAAATCCGGCATAGTCATACAAATGTTACTTTCTGAATCCGGTGTGAAAATGTCCATTTGAAGGTTACAAAAATACAACTTAATCATTTAAAAAAAAAAACAGAAATATATAAGTCCTGTATCGTATGTAGACTAGTGTGACACCATAGCCACACAATAGTTAAAAAAACATTTCGTTTCTAGATCAGTATTCGTCGATATAATTCAACATTCATAAGTTTATCTTGAATAGAACTACAAAGAATAGACGGAATATTATATTTGACATTTATATGTTATTTTTCTTATTTTAATATGTTATTAAAGTGTTTTTACTGGCTATATTTTTTATACGCACCATTGAAAAAAGGTGGCCAATCAATGGCCATTCGGTCCATTGATGAACTTTACTATGCATTTAAGATCTTCGTCACTCATATTTTTTTTTACACTGCTTATCGCAAAATTGATGTTTTTTAAAAAATATATTTCTTGATTAAACTCTATAATGCATTAAATTTATAAAAATATCAATAAACTTCACGTGTAAACTTTTACCATTTTGTTTTATTTGACCGACTTTGCAAATAAATTATTATTATTATTAACTTTGCAAATAAAATAAAACTAAACCAATGATTTTTTAATTATTATTATTTATCGTTGAGACCGATATATTTAAAATTTCATTGAACTTATTAAGACGAATACAGCATTCAACCTATATAATACAACAGCCATCTTCTCATCATCATCACCTCTCTTTCTGCACCCAGATGTGCATAGGGTAGGTACCCCACTGATATACCAAATGCTGTATATTAAGGTTATCTGTAATATCAGCTCTGTGGTGTAATAATCAGCGCGTTTGCCTACCATGCAAGAGATCTCAGGTTCGATTTCCGACATGGTTGTTATGAAATATTTATTTAAAAGGGTGTAATCACACTAGAATATTTCACAGTCTCTGGACTGGTATCATAAGCGTAAGAATGATCATCTAACCTTAAGAATGCAATGCCCTGTGCAGCATTAAGTGCGGAAAGGGAATGATGTATGTAATATTGGGGTAAGGTTATCAATTTCACGCTTAGGTGATAGTCCACGAAAAATATTACAGTAAAAATCAGTTTAAAAATCAATATTTCACGTCCACCCTGCTAAGAATCGAATCCAGGAACTTAAGAATTGAAAGTGAATGCGCCAACTACTACACAGCAAGGCGGACTTATTTCCACTCGACTTTCATATTCAGGATTTTTATCTGAGAGCAGCCTCCAACCGACACTCGTCCAGGATTCTGGCTCTATTTCTCAATAATGTTTGTATTTTCTTTTTTACCCTTAATTTTTTTTTTAATTAAACTGCAAATTTATTTTGGTATTATTTTGAACAGAAACATTTAATTTACAATCTACTTGCACAAGTAACTCAGTAGGTACTTGCGCGATTTTTCCACTTGACTGGCGTTTTCCCGGCGCACGCGACTGAGAATAAACTCTTATTAGGATGTATTGTTATGCAAACAGGGATACTTACAGAACTACTTGACAAAAGTGGGCAAGTAAAGAGCTATTGTAAACCCTCTACCCATTTGCCATAGGTTCTTGTACCTACTTACAATTTTTTAATTATTAATTTCAAATTACATTAGTACACATATTCAAAACCATTTTATTTATTTTTTTATCTAAGAAATAACCCGCTAAGCCTCTATTTTAGAGCCTTGTCAGCAAGTGGTAAAAAGAGGATAAGGAAGGAAGCTATGAAAAATACACTACAACACCCAGATCAATTGAGAAATATACTTTGGATTTTTTTCTTGCAACTCGCGGGAATCGAACCCGCGACGCCAGTCTCACAGTTGGCCGTCTGACTAACTGCGCCGCGACGCCTGTTTATATTATGGATTTTTAGGCTGCGCCCGTGTTGGCCATAATATTTAACAACAACGAATTATAGAGTTAATTAAAAATACTATTTAATTACATATGATAGAATTTTAAAAAAGCAATCCAAATACAAAAAATTACATTAAATACTGATAAAACTAGTAAAATATAAATTGTACATATGAAGTTACAAATATAAACCGGTATACAAAATAAAAATATCATTTATGTTAATAGAATATGTACCCGTATAAGATAAAACCATAATTGTTATAGTAATTTAAATATGGTGTATAAAGTGTAAATTAATAAACCTATAATTTTTTAAAGAAATATTTTAAGCAATAGGAATATTTTGAGGCTAGTCAGCAGGTGGGATAGAAGGGATATGAAAGGAGGTAATAAAAAATACACCACAACACCCAGGACAATTGAGAAAAAAAAAATTCTGGCATTTTTCTCTTGCGACTGGCGAGAATCGAACCCACGACGCCAGTTTCTTAGTGTCTAATCAACTGCGCCACGGCGCCTGCCGTATTAATCAATAAAGTTAAAAAAATAACGGTAAAGGTTATATAAAAATTAAAAGGAAACATCAAAACATACAAAGCAGAAATACGGATGAGGATAGGAAGCAAAGAAAAATAGGATCAATAAATTATTGCGATCGATAAATTAATGTAAATATTTATTGTATGAGTACGTACTAATCTTTGATATTAAAATTTGAAAAAAATATATAATTATTTAAACAACTTCTACCACTACTATCACGCAATTTTCATGTAATAGAAGACAGGGAGGATGGACTGTCACACACATCTATCATGATAAACATTCCTAGCTTCATCCACATTCATTCAATTTGTCATACATGCTTAAAGTACTTATATCCTTCAACCGATATGATAACCAACAATGAAGTATTACGTAGAGCCAATACTAATAGAGAACTATTCACCACTGTTAAGCTCCGTAAGATTTCATATTTTGGCCATGTGTTGAGAGGTGATAAATATGCCATACTTCAGCTTGTCATGAAGGGGAAGATCGAGGGACGTAGAGGGGTCGGAAGAACAGCTTTCCTGGCTTCGAAACATCCAAGCAACCAGGATTAGAACTGTGGAGGAGCTGTTTCGCGCTGCTCAGGATAGGGAAGCTTTCTTCCAAGTGATAGTCAACGTCGGGGGGACCCGACATGACACGTGAAGAAGAAAAAGATCCTTCAAAACATATGGGACACGTTATGAGCAAAGTATATTTTTGCATGAAAATCACGCTTATTTTAACGCCTATTCTTGGAAAAATTGAACAAAATCTGTTTACCGCAGCCTCTGTTTTACCTCTGTTTTCATCATCAGAATATGAAACGAGTCGTTTCATTATCTGTCTTAAACCCAAAGAATTTTTATTTGAGGTCGTGAGTCGTCGTTTTATATGGGGTTTTACATCATCATCATCATTCCCTTTCCACACCTAATGGTGCATAGAGCACTGCATTGGTACACCAATCGCATCGTATCTTGATCATTTTTGTTACATGAAAGAAAAATGTCTTACGCTTCAGATACCAGTCCACGTACTATGAAATATTCTGGTGCGAAAACACCCTTTTAAATAATTATTTCATATCAACCATGTCGGGAAACGAACCTGAGACCTCTTGCTTGGTAGGCAGACGCGCTGACCATTACACCACGAGGCCTACAAGTTAGAGCGATAAATCTTTTAGACACAATCGTCCCCAATAAGAACTTGGCTATTTGGCATATATATTTGAATTTTGCTCAGAGACATCTCTCATTTATCGCATTAAGAGTGTTCAATATTTTAAAAAGCGCATTAAGCTTTCAAAGACAAAAACTATTTTCAAGAAAGTAGTTGAGGACTGGATTTTCCTTAGTAAGAGGGATTTGAGTGTGAAACTCCTTGATGATTTTCCGAATGTTTGAGTTCACTGTTTACCATATTGATGTGCCCAGTGGCGTGCGTCCCATTTGGCGGCCTCCGTGGTGTAGTGGTCAAGACGCTTGACTCACGCATGGAAGGTTCCGGGTTCGATTCCCGGTGAGAACACCAACATTAAAATGGGATTTTTCTCAAGCCTGGTTGTTCTGTAATGTAATTCACCACTGTAATTGGGCCTCCTGGCCTGTTGTGGTGCAAAAAAATGTAATAGGCACATAAGCAGTGCCTACCCAATTAGAATTTCATTAAAACCATAACAAAAAATAATTTAACATATACGGTAACTATTTGTAAAATTTGAAAAATGCGCCAAATGTTATTCGGTCAAGTAGTGTTTTGTTCCGATTGTGGCGCCGCTAAGGGCCAATGTCGGCAGAGGCACAAACTGCCAATGCCTATTTTCTTCAAATGAACAAATCTGTATACTCCTACAAAACGAATATGTGTGGGTTTTTTTTTGTGACTTTAACTTTTCCGAAACAAATCTAGTCCATTTTTGAACCCATTGAGACTACACATTGAAATCAGCTCTTGTGGCAGCTTATTCTAACCATCAAAAACCCTATTGCTCATATACTTATGACCATAGGAAAATATCACGTCCCACGAATACCGATAAAAATATATGAAAGAGAAATGGAATAATTTATTGTATTTTCTCAATCAATGTGGATTTTGTGGATAAATGTTTTAATACAACGCCATAATCTTGAAGCAGAATGCAGGAAAGATGAAATATCCTTAGCAGATATCCACACTGTAGTTAAAAAGGTAATAAACCAAAATCAGTGATCGAACATCCCATTTCCAAGACAAAAAAAACTATTTTTTCCGAGTACCTAAGCCTTGTACATGACACGTAAGGCTACTAAATACAGGGGTCCAAATATTTATTTAAAAAAAAAAAAAAAAAACGTTTTCATACATAAATAAAATAAAAAAATTCAATAAAAATACGTTCATGGAAAAACGCGACAAGTTTGGTCTTGGTTGTTGTTACGTCAAGATTTGTGATATTGTTCTACACAAATTTCAATAGCCACGAACAAATAAATATGAGTCGTGACGTATTAGGGGCGTGGCCAATGAAATGACCGTTTTTTAGGGAATTAAAAATTACAAATTTAAAAGTATTTTTTATGCTCCTAATAATTAGCCAAAAATATTTTTTTTACTGGACCGTATTTCAAAAACCTTTATAACCTTAAAAATGTAAAAAAATGAGATATTTTCCTATTGTTTCACTGCACTAACGTGCGGGTACTGACAATAATGTGCACTAACCTGTGTGATAAAGGAAGAATATTTTAAAAGATACCGCCCAGTCATATACCTACTGCAGAAAAATACTAATTTAAAATTAGCGTGAGCAAAATGCTCATAGCGTGACTCCCGACGGGTTAAGAAAAATATTAGAAATACAAACTTTGCTGGACAGTATACAAATTCCTTCGTGAAATTACTCCAAAATACCTATCGGACCTTTGTATTAGGTACAATACACGTCAAAAAAAATCTACTCTTAGGTCAGCATTTGATTCAGGTGGAGGAAAACTTTTTTTTTTAAGCCAATCAATAGGCTTAAGTAAGTTCTTATAGATTAGCATTAATGAGTAATAGTCAATTTAAACATTCGTAGAAACTACTTAAATTCACCAAGTGTATAATTAACAAAAGGTATAAAGCATATCAAGGCGGAAATGGCAAGTGTGACATCGCGAGTCAGGAGAGACAACACCGCTTGTGTCTTAAATGCCTGCCCTTGCTGTAGAAACACATCAACAGTACCGTTAAGTGAGATTTCGTTCACTGTTCTGAGGATCCTTGGCAGAGGGGAAAAGAATCCGAAGGAACTTGTCAAAATGCGGCGCTCCCCAAACACTAAATTCGGAGATCGTGCTTTTGTCGTTGCTGGCCCCTCTGCCTGGAACCAATTGCCAGTCAGTTCAGATCCCAACTAAGATCTCTCTTTTTTAGTTTATTATAACCTCAACTTTAAATCAGGAATTATAAAATGTCACTTTAGCTTAGTAAGAATGTCATTTAAAATAAACAATTGTATAGTAAAATATACATGGAATAAATTAAGGGTCACGTATGTATTTATACAGGCAATTATTTGGACTGCCTAGGTACTGGAGTGCCTCCGAAAAGTTCACAGCTGGACGGGTAAACACCTTCGCTGCCCTACTTCGCCAAAGAGCCTGGAGCCTATGGGAACGCCTGAAAAGCTTCAATAACGCGCTTCCCCAAGTCACTCTAGAGTGGGTCTATTCACCCTTGTTCGAGCGATGGCGGAATATGCTGAGACCACCATAAGTGCTTCAAATATAAAATTTTGTTTTGTATGGTAGAATTGGCTCTGCACTATGTAGCCATTTTACTGGAATAAAAAAAGAAGCGCCCTTGAGGTGATTTTTCACAAAAATGACGCTATATAGATCAGCCAAATATTATTATTATCATTATTATTAAGGCGATTTCATTTCAAAACTAACATTGAAGTGCCAGAACGGAAGCAGCAGTTTCCTACTAGACAGTGTATAAATGTCATTAATGAATCAACGTTACTATTTAAAATTATATTTCATACACGGACCTGTATTCTTCTTTCATCCGGATACAAACAAAAAAGTTTTTCACTACTTTTGCCTAAAACTATCGTGTTAAATTTTTCTTTACATAATTATTAAGTAGAGATATCCTTTGTTTGTTGATGAGTTTGTATAAACAGGATGCCCTCAGTAACTGCTAATAGAGTTTTTGTTTATATTCTTGTTTTATACCTAATAGTTTTTGTATTGGTTCTGTGCGCCAGAAATGTTATGGTTATGTTGGCTTATTTAATAACCTTTAAGAAGAAATATAATGGGTTTTAATTGATTTCCGGTTTGAATTTGGGAGTTTAAATCATTCGGTGTTCGTTTTTCATAATATTTGTGTTACCTTTGGGTTTTCGTATTTTTGATTGAATGAATTAAGCCATTAATAAACTTATGGAAATATACCAGCAGAGAAAAATGGAAACATTTTAATTATTGAATGAAATGCCATGATCGATGTTTACCTAACTTTGAAAAATAAACGCACTCGCGGGTTCAGATAAGTACTATATTATCATTACTACAGATAACTTATATACTGCCTTCATAAGCAAAAAGGCGGTTATTTGCAAAAGTCATATTTTGAGATATGACACTTTTATGTATTTTTCAAATTCATGCAAATTTTTAAAAAAGCTGTAAATAATCATACTGCACCTTTAGAACGAAAACGACTTAACTCAAAAAATCTGGAAATGAGTTAAGATCATAAAACGGCTTCAATGAACATTATTAATCTTTTTGCATTTGAAAAAACGTAACGTTTAGGTGGAAATAGGACAAAACCATTACATCGGTCACTGTTTTACTGTTTTACACTGGAATTTAGATTCCGTGTCAGTACAAAAGGGACGCTTTTATTGTTGTGTTTACATTGCTGTGTGAAGGATGCAACGCTGACAAACATATAGTGACCGAAAGCCGGTTGAGTCTATTTTATTCAAATACAAATGTCAAGTTCATTTTTATTTTTCTAAATATTAAAATGACCAATTAAGCTTTGTGATCGTTTCGTTCCGACTTGCCGATAATCTAAGTGACTTATTTAAGTTTATGTCATTGTATTATTTCAATTATCGATAATCTTAGTGACTTATTTACGTTCATGTTGTTTCATGAGTAAATAAAAACATGTATCTGGTGACCTGATCTGACCTAATAAAAATTTGTCATTATTTTATTTATTAATTTGCTTTTGTTTGTTTTTTTTTCCTCAATATAATGATGACTCATTAAATAAACGTGTTGGTTAAACTTAATAAACATAAAATAATATATTGTAATTTTACATATTATATTATAATAATTCATTTTCATGTTGCTTTTTTTTCTTAGATTCATAGCTGAATGCCTTCGGTATAATTTTTAACTCAAAATTTGGTGCTTACTTCGAAAAATATGAAACAATCGACGAAAGTATAAGCAGGTGTCATAATTTACATTCATCTTTTGCAATTACCCAAAAAGTTGATTTTTTGAGTTGAGTCGTTTTCGTCCTAATGGTGCGATATGTACAAATACAGTTGTTTCTAAATCATAAAACCTGGGTGTGTCATATCTTCACTGAGTTTTTGCTAATTGATCTCTGGATATTGTATTTGAACTTTTTTTCAATTTTTTATTCATAAATTTCATAAAAAATACAAGTTTTTGTAAAAATTCTAAACATAACTACTTTTACACATCTAGTTATGTTATCACTGTAACTCTCCAAAAAAGAGACTAACTCTTGTGCTTGGAGAGTGACTTACACTGTTAAAGATTTATTTATAAGAGTTAATATAATTTTAAATTCGAGTACATGAAAAGAAAAATAAAATTATAGGATATATAAAGAAAAAACATAAAACAAAAATACATTCCTGCCAATTAAAATTTAATGTTGTTTTTACACGAGTTCAAAAAAGTTCTTTGGATTAACTTTAAATTTATTTATTGATATATTATTTTTAATAGTTTTTAGTTTATTAGGAAGATTATTATAATGTTTTACTCCTTTGAAGACAAAGCTATTTTGACCATGACTTGTATGGAATTTAAGCATTTTAATATTATGTTGGTATCTGAGTGACTTATTCAATTCAAATTCGTTTATTTTTTATTTTTTATATATTTGTATAATAGAATTTATTTTATAAAGAGTGTCTACTGTATGAACCTTAAATATTTTAAATAGACTTTCCGTACTCGTATGTACTGAAATTTCGTTTTACTGCTCATTGGTATATATGAAATTGTTTGAAATTTCTTATAGAACATTACCCCACATTAAAATATTTTTGTGATTTTTGGCAAAAAACTGCCTTTTTGCTTATGACGGTGGTATAAATCTCAACTGAAAATTCATTTACTGTCTTTAAACAATTGATTCCTTAAAATATCTTAAGAGCCCCTTCGTCCTTACTAACATAGGCACAAATGATACCGAAATCTTGAAAAAAAATCGAATGATGATAAGACCGCCTCGAAGTGTTTTCCTCCGTACAAAATTTTAACGCTTATCAGATCATGGTTTACCTTTTTATTTACATTCTGACACACCCTATTCATTTTCTTCCACAACTTCTTTTTCATGAATTAATTTTTAAACGCATTTGCTATTTCTATTTTTGTATCTTTTTTATTTTGTATGCACTTTTTAACCATTTTTTTTTTCGTTTTCGTTTTATTTTATTGCAGTTCAAGGCAAAATTACCAGTTCACAGTGGAGTCCTGGTTCTGACCCTAATGTATGGGAGCAAAGTATGGACTCCATGGAGGAAAGAAGGTTGAATGTTGTCAAAATGCGATCTCGCAGGCAAATGTGTGATAAAATTATGTAAGGCTGAGATAAGGACCATCGACCAAGCCAATAAAAGAGCTCTGCGTTGGTTAGGACATGGACAGCGAAAGAACGGCGTAAAATATTTACAGTGCGTATATTGATGGATGCAGAAATAGAGGAAGACCGAAAAAGACATGGCATGACCAAATCCAACAAATTCTTGAAGATGGACATGTTGAAAGTCGGAATAATCGGCGCGCGTGCATGAGAAGATGCATGAATGCAGAGGAAGCGAGATTTTTATGCATAGATATATACGAGGTAACGGCGGGGTAGGTTGTTTGTTTGACTTATTTGTTTTTTATATTAGTTGGTTGGAAAAAAAGCCATTTGGCAATAAGCACTCCAATATCCTCAATGCACCTCACCGTAATTTGCGTGCTAATGCTGTCTTTGCTGTAGGAAATTTTAGATCCTTTTCACATCTGTTAAGGATCCTCAAAACAGTTTAAAAAATCTCTCTAAACAGCACTGTCGATATGTTTCTACAGCAAAAGCAAGCATTTAAGAAGCAAGCGGTGTTATCACTCCTGAATTTAAAATAATACAAGTGCCATGTCTGTCTAGATCACGCTGTTACCATACCTACTGTAATTTTAAATAGTTTCCATGAATGCTCTTATATATATTATGTTTGATGCCTATCTAAGATGCTAACTCTGAATTACTTGATATGTTAGAATAATTGCAGAATATTTGTATTCGTTTTATCTTTGATCTTCGCAAAATTGACCACATAACCGAGTATAACCACATAACACAGTCACTTAATTATCAGAATCATCACTGACGAATGCCTATAAAAGGGCGCAAGACCGTTCCAGATGGAGGGAGACTGTTCACAGACGAGCCAGGCCTGGAGTCAGGCGTAGTCAGCATCCTCAGACATGAGGCACGGATTGAAGAGAGACCTAATTCAAATTACATAAAAGCCTCGAACAAGCATTCTGCTGAGATCTCTTGTAGTCGCACGACTAAAAACGCCGAAAATGTTTCGACGTTTCGACCAAAATGATTTTGTATTTTGCTTTTTATCACTGTGCAATACAGAACATAATCGAGTATCGCACGCAACTACTCTGGCTCAGTATCAGGCATAGAAGAAACATTCACATTCTATCACTTCTTCACACTATTTTAAATAATCCCACTTCGCCTGTTTATCTGAGTGAGCTTATCCAACCTCTTTCACAACACGGACTATCTCTTCGTTCTAGTAACGAGAGAAACCTTTTAATACCCTGTCATCGATCTAATTTTCTTGCCTCCTCTTTCACAGTAGTAGCTGCTCGATTGTGGAATAATCTACCCACTAATGTTAGAGATGCCCCTTCTTTATTTACATTTAAGTCAAGATTGAAATTTCACTATCTAAATATTTAAATTGTTCCTTTATTCTTCTTCTTTCCTTCCCACCCCCTTTCTTCTCTTCATAGTAAAGTGTTAATTTTTTGAAATATATATTATATATTTTTATTTTGATAATCTTTGTTTTTAGTTTTTGTATAAAATTGTAAGATTCAATATGTCCATGTATTTATAATTTTCTCAAACTGAACGGTTGGGTAGGTAGGAAGAAATTGCCTAAAGGCAATATGCCCGCCCTTATTTGTATATGAATTGTATATGTATCAACAATATTTTGAGTTCGTCCAAATTTTTGAAGACAATGGCTGGATTCAACTACCTAGGGAGCCGTATATATTAACATATTACAACAGAGATGAAAAATCTATTACCTAAGTGTGTATGTAGTAGATAAAGTAATTGTTATTTTCAACATATTCCAACAGAGATAAAAAAACATTTAAGAGAAGGTTATATAGAATTCTAGGCATCTACAGGGCTTATGACCTCATAAATCCACCTGGTACTGATAAATTCACCTGGCCCACGAAGAAGTATAGAAATTGAAAAAATAACATTTTTAGGCGTTGCCTAGTATGCAGGTGAAATAATTCAATTAGATGAATCTCACCCGCATAAATAAAGGTTTCAGCTCTTTTAACTTCACAAAACTCAACAGATGAAAGAATTGAAGGAATATAGATGATCAAATATAGGCAGAATGGTGAATGTTACACAGTGTGTAAAGTAGGCACTTAAACCAACCGTTGACAGGTTATAAGCCCTGTCTAGACTTCTTTATTACCTTCTCTTAAATGTTCTTCATCTTTGTTGTGATATGTTAATTGTGTATATATATAAAGTGTCAAATAAATAAAAAAAATTGATAAGAGCTTTTGTAGGCTTGTCGATTGAAATAAAAATAAAAATATCCAACATTTTGCAAGTTATACAGGAGATCGAACAATCACGAAATGTGATATTTGTTAAAAATATAACCAGAATTATATTAGTTCCCATTTAATAAAATTGTTGGTTAAGATATTTCGGATGTTGAACGTTGATCGTTGATATTACGTTTAATGATTTTTCAGGTAGGAAAACGATTAACTACCTTGAAAATAATTAAAACCTTGTTATATTTTGAACTCATGTAAACGGGTGGAAGTTAAATATTTACGTCTAACCTGACTTTCCACGTGCGTGGTCACGTGATAAAAGTAGGAGAAGTATCTAGATATATACTGCTTACAGCTAAAGCAGGCTGTTGAAAAATCTTAAAATATTAATCTTATAAAAGATTACTCTATGTTACATGCATCTCTAGTTTAACTTTGAATAAATAATCTTAGTTAAATTGTGATATCAGTAGCTAAAAGACGTAAGTAATTTGCTAGAAAAACAACACAATTTGGTGAATCGAAGTATTATTTAGTGATTGATTTAATAAATAATTAAAACTTTGTTTTCAACCACTTTTGTTTAACATAATACATCAGAGATGAAGAACGTTTTACAGGCTACTTTTACTGCTTTTTAATCTGTTGTATTATGTTAATATTAAAAGCTCCCTAGGAGGTTGAATCCAGTCCTAATCTACAAAAATTTGGACAAACTCAAAACACTTATAGGTGCGAAAGTTTTCACGGTCACTGTTATCAATATGTTTCTTTTTTGGGTAATACCGTGTGTGTTGGATTTGTTCCGACGTTTCGGCTACCATTGCAATAGCCATCTTCAATGGTAGCCGAAACGTTGGAACAAATCCAACACACATATATCACTCAAAAAAGAAACATATTCAAAACACTTATGTTTACCTTCCAAATATTCATTTAAAGTTCAGAAAAAAATGTTTATTAGAAACGCTTTTAACACACTCCTGCAATTTTAGTAATAAATTTTATTTGGGAAGATTATCATATATTTTTACTGCCATGCATACGGGCTCTTTAAATAAATGGCCGTTTTGCTAATGAAGCTTTTCATTTACTTTTTTTCCTGGTTTTACTGCAGTGGTTTTTTTCCTGTGTACTAAAACATGCAGGTCTTGAATTAACAAATAGACTAATTTCAGTAGAATTAAATGAAATAATATAATATAGTAAAATGATAAAGATATAAATACATAGATGTATAAAGATAGATACCCGTCACTGTTAATAAATTTTATCTTATAAAAATTGGCCAACATGTTGCCGGGTAATCAGCATTTACCATTTTCCAAACACATCTTTTTTTCCAATTTTAAAAACATCCTGGACTCAAGAAGACCTTGCCCAAAAAATAAAACCATATTTCAAATTTGATTATACAGATGCATAATAAGAAGATAAAATTTATTGCTTGCTATTTGATTCAGTTTGTCTAATACAAATACATAACTGCTTATTTTCGCGACAACAGTCTTTACGAGTTCTTTTCAGTTTATGTGGTTATTTAGTTTATTCAAAAGAGAGCGGTGTAAAATTTAAGTATGAATTTTAGAATTAATATTTTTTTTTAACAGCGGTGCGGTGTTTTATTTATTTAATGCAACAGAAAATATCTCGCTCTACAGACTCTAGATTTGCTGGAAATAGTATAAACGTCGTAAAGAGTGGGTGGCTTAGGAAGTAGAACCGTTTTAAGGACATAAAATAAGGATGTCTGGATGTGCGTCCATGGTGGTAAGATATTCACGGAAGAAAAAGGATTCTAGGAAAGGGGTAGGTACATATCAATCAGAGGCGGTTCCTTAGTACGTACATAAGTGCAGTTCAATACCAAGTAAAATAATGTAAAATTAAATTAGTAATATTGGTACCAAAAAATGGTATACACAGAAACAGGGATCTATTGCAACATTATACATATTCAATACTAGCGCTAAAATACCTAACGAAATCGACTTTAATGGAAGATTCCCTCAATTTGTCTACGGGTGTGCAATCGTCTCCGTGCATACTCTGTTTTGCACAATCTTTTACCGTGAATTTGTATGAAAAATAACATATGAACCAAAACCGTGATTGGAGCGAGACAGGCAATATACATACCAGTGAATCGTAACATAGAGGGAGAAGCCAATATACCAGTGGCTAGCCGTGATTTATTCAAAGGGTAATCTACAAAAAATGATAATTCCTTTCTACCTACATATAAGTTCATAATATATAAGTAATATAATTATAAATGACTATTTTTCTGCAGTTCTGTAAAAATCACCGTATTCAACACTAATTATTAAAAACGCAATACACTTAGTTTTATTCTAATGATTTTATTTTTTTAATTTGACATACAATTTATATACACTTAAGGGCGGGCATATTGTCTTAAGGCAATTTATTCCTACCTACCCAAACCGTTCAGTTTAAGAAAATTACATGTACATGGACATATTGAATCTTAAGATTTTATACAAAATTAAAAAATATAAAAATTAACATTTTACTATGAAATAAGGAAAGAGGATGGGAAAGAAATAAAAAGGATAAAGGAGCAACTTATATATTTAGATAGCGACATTTTAATCTTGACTTAAATGTAAATAAAGAAGGGGCGTCTCTAACATTATTGGGTAGGTTATTCCACAACCGAGCAGCTACTACTGTATAAGAAATTCTACACTATTTGAATACAATACTTCCAAAAGTTTTTTAACAAATACTATAATGATATTCAGCAGTAACTGTCAACACTGAGCACTAGCAGATTTCTTTTAAAAATGAATAATGCATAAAACGGCCACTTCTAACGCCACATGTTCTATGTGATACGTGTTGATGTCAACTGTATTCTAACAAAGAAAAATAGCCTTTCGGAAATAATGTTCGAAATTCTTATTTCCAAATAGAGAATCTTCAAATTTTATTTGTTAACTGCAAGCTTGTTTTAGTACTGAAAAACCTGACTGGTTAAAGATGTAAAATATTGTGTCTTTATTTGTATGGTGGAATAAGTTAAGGTAATCGGCTAGTTTCATCGTTCACTGAGAACGGGCTGGGCGCTGGGCGCACTTCATAGATATTTTTTTGAAGGAAGATATAATCGTTGGTGGTGATTTTATTATTGATTTTATGATTAAATATTTTATTTATTTTACCATAAAAAAAGTTACCATGAAATATTATTATCGAAAGTCAAGTAAGCTGTGCATAATCGCTTATTTGGACGATTAGCCCATGCAATATACATACTCTGGGCGTTGCCAACGCATGCGCAGATTTGAAGTATGAAGTTTGTTTGTAACGTCACTTTGATCATGCGCAATTACATAATATTAGTGGGAATTTGGTTTATTTAGTTATATTGTATAATGTGCGTATAACGTTACTGCGCATACAATAGCAAACAAAAATAATGGCGAATTTAGCGCTCCTGGTTCCTATGTGCGGGCTGTTATATTTTTATCGATCGTTTACCATGTCAGGCTTATCATAAAATTATTATAAAATTATTAAACTTAATATTGAAGTTGACAAAATGGAAATAAATGCACCTCCAAGGTCAAAAGCAGCCAGTGCTATCAATGTCGGTTTCTTAATATGCGCAAGGTAAAAATATTAATAAATCATTGACAGCAAAATAAAAGAAAGTACAAAGAAACGTGTATTCACTGAATTATTTTATAAGTATTAACATTTCGTTAATTTGTTTGTCTCTAGCAAATTCAGTTTGCACGAGCTTACAAAAAATGTGCATGAAAAATAGCAAATGTGGTAAAACCGTGTTTTGAGAGATATAGCCAACGTTTTATATTGAATATTCGTGCGTTATTTTGGGACGACAATATACCTACATAAATCCACGCAGTGTCGGCGCGTGTGTTGTTTGCTTTCACGCACTGACTCGGTGGTTCTATTTCACAGACAGAACTGATTCATTCGCCTGGAGACTGATATTTAAGTACTGGGTGTTAAAACGTGTAGAGTCCGTTTTTTTCCAAAAGAAGATAACAAGAGAACACAAAAAATAAAACAAACTAGTCAATGATGTATTTTTCGTCATTATTTTAAAACAAATTATTCAATCATTTATAGAATCTTACGCTGCGCAAATATCACGAGCAGCTTTGGCAATATTACTCCCCCGATGTAACGCGAACAGTAGATGTCAAAAATACACACTTTCGTCTTCAAGACATTCCATTTTGAAGGTGCGTAATCAAATAAAATAAAAATATCTGACTTAAAAGCAAACACAACATAACAAGAAGATTTTATTTTATTTTGAATGACGTATAACTTTTTTCATTTTGTGTTATTTTTTGTGCTCATTTTTACATTTGGAAAAAAAAGACTCAACTTATGTTAACACCTATACCTTCAAATGTTTTTTGGGTAAATACAAAAGCTTAGCCCTAGCAGGCGAGGAAGTCACCAGCATTAATAAAAGGTTTTAGACCCACTATTTACAAAAATTAACAAAAAAAAAATAAAACCGACGGATGATGAATAAGGCAAATTTGTCAATTAACTCTTAAAAGGCTGTTACAAAAAAAACATTTGCGTGCGGTGATGTAAGTTTTACCACAAACACAAAAGACTGAAAATTCTGAAGTTCTGACATTCAACAAAAAACAGAGACATACATAATTTATAAAAACGAAAATGAAATTTAGCCTTGTTGCATAGCGGAATAAATTAAAAATCATCAATACGCCATCACCTTATTTGCTTGCACCCCCGCTCACTACCATTGACCAACTGAATTTATTTTACACAGACACCGACCACTGAACAGCGTCTCTGTCTTTCTTGTTATGAGTTCTATCTTCGTGCTCTCTCTTAAACAGATTTATTCATTCTTCGCATAGCAAGGGCTAATATTTTTTGTATTAAAATCTAGCATATTTTTACTTCATTTATTCTATAAATCCTGTGTGAAAATGTCCATTTAAAGATTACATCTTCATCATTTTAAAAGATAAGAGAGATATATCAAAAATAAATACAAGATATACCTATCAATTTAATATTAACATAAAAGCGTTTTGTTTAAAACTGTCTGAACATTTTGTTGATTATCTCTGTATATTAAGAATTTTTTGTTTATTCTCAGAAAAATAAATTGTTAAGTGTCCTCGGCACGGGTAACCCTAGTGAGGTCACATAATTTTTATTATTAATTATTATTTAGAATGGAAAAAAAATCATAAATAAAATACGTTTGTAAACGATATCAGAACTACACAATAGTTTTTTAAAAAAACCTTGTAAATGCCGTGAATTCCATATTCCTTCTCAAATAAGTTATTCAAATCTGTTGTAGAATCTAAATATTTTTGGTCTACAATTTTCATTCGTTTTTTGAATTAAAATTGTATTTAAGTCAAATCCATAGAAAAAGGTTTTCAATTGAAGAGCTTAACACGTGTCGTGATAGCCTGCTACCCTTACCGCACGTGTCACGTGACGCTCCAGTGACGTCACATTGTCACTAACACTAGACCCTTGAATGGAGTAATTATGAACATGGTGTAAGTGCATTGTTATTTAAATAAAATCGGAAATTCGCTTAGCATTATAAGTGAAACTAATATTAAGTAAGAGGGAGAATAGTAATTAGGTTTTGTAATGTTTCCCACGTTTTCGGTTTTTATCATTTGATAACTGTGTCAAAAACACGAAACTAGCGGTTTTTTTTTTAATTTTGGGTAACAAGTATTTAATGCGTTAATTAAACCAAATATGTTTACATTATAAATTTTGTAAAAGGCATTTTTGCCGTATATGTTAGTAAAATAAATAAACATCTGGATAACACGCTAAATACCATACAAAGTATTATCATATATTTAAAAAAATATAAATATATACCCATTCTTGTAATAAAAATGAATAGTAAAATAAAAAAATGGTTTTACACTACAATATTTATTTTTTTCTGGACTGGTCCGAAGTGTGAGACTGGTCACCTTACATTCTATATACTAAATTACTTGGTTTCATTAACAGAATATCCTCTGATTTTACTAATGTCCGTATAATCAAAACTCTTTATTGCTCAACTGTTCGCCCTCTTCTAGAATAGGCCTCCGTGGTCTGGTCTCCATTCTATGTCAATCGCATAAATCACATTGAATCAGTCCAACATCGCTTGCTTTGAAAAGTAGTATGGATGCTTGGACTAGAGATAGGTAATTACATATTCTTATGCTGATATGGAGTCAATGTTAAATATTTCTAGTCTACAAAAACGTGGAACTAATATTAATTCCATTTTTATGTTCGGCATACTAAATGGTATAATCGATGTTCCATCATTACTGGGACAAGTAAAATTCAATATTCCGACTCGTAGGTTGAGAAACAATGAAGTAATGTTCATCGATCAGCATAGAACAAAGTATGGCCTAAACTCTCCAATGACCCGTCTTTGTCGTATTCTTAACTAAGACAAGGTCTGGATTTTTTTGGTTTATGTTTACAACGATTTAAACGAGCACTATATAAATAGTCCGGATCTTGTCTTGATGTGCCTTATGTTTGTCAATGCTTCTTTTTTTCTTTTTTTAATGTTTTAAACTATTATTTTATTGTTATATTTATACCCTATAAATTGTATACATGGTCACTATCCGTTAATAAATAAATAAATCATAAAAAGGAACAAAAAAGCTGCAATTAGAGTACCAAAACATACAAACAAGTCATCACCCCTTTTTCCGTAAGGGTAGGTGGAGAGGTCATAACGCCATACACTCTGTCATTGCATACAGACCTCACTTCGTCCACATACATACTACATCTTCTTGTGCACGCGTGCCAATTATTCCGTTATTTTTAATGTTTGTCTTCCAGAATTTGTTGGATTTAGTCATGTCATGTATTTTAAGGTGAAACGAAACATTTATTTTTAAATTTGGTTTTCCACTGAAGTATTTCATTGTCTCTGGACTGGCGAAGCGTAAAACTGTTCACCGTACCTACCTTTAACAGATGATCGAGATACGTTGCATTTGATTTAACGATGCAGTGCTCTATGCACCGCCGGGTACATATACGCGTTTAATGGTGATGATGACATAATGTAGGTTCAGAAATCTAAGTAAGGTTATCAAATCATTTGTGGGGTGTTAAAAAAATTACCTGACAATGTCTTAAATATGACTGATCTTAAGCTTAACCTGCTTATAAAACTTTATAAAAAGGATTATTATGCCCGCACGCAACTAACTTACTGAATTCGGTGAACGCGCATTTGCGGTCATTACTTTTAAAATTTTAAAACAAAAAAGCGAAAAAAATACTTTGAAAAAAAGATTACGGATATCGAGGTAATTAAAGAACTCGTTTGTTACATGAACTAATTTTTATAGTTTGAAAAAAAACAACGAAAATGAAACAAAATATATTTTTCTGTTTACATGAATGTTTGTAATAAGACAAAAATTTCAAAATAATGGAATCTTTTTTTTTTTTAAATAAATGAACACAGAATGAAAAAATAAATAAGAGTTGAGAAAATGCGAATAGTTATGAAAACATATTATATTTTAAGAATGGTTACTGAAAAATACCCTTAATTCCAATAAACTACTGCCCTCTTTAGGGGGCTTACCGAACTTTATTATTAGCTAGGAACCGAACCATTTCTGAAGAAACTCTAATCTTTCTTACTTATAATTTAATTTTGACTAATTTACAAATAAAAACAGATGAAAACCGTTTAACTATATTTTGTATTTAAAACATTTGAAATTTACGTTAGCGTAAATAATAATCGCTTGAGTGGAATTAATTATTCATTCTAAAGAAATTCTGAAAAGCTCGGGGTTACGTGAATTTTAGTTCAAAAAGAGTTTCATAAAATGTTCACAGATGCCAATGAATTTCAGTTTTCAGCGTTGTGTAATAAACGAGGACTTTTTAAATTTCATTTGTAATTTTTGTAAATGTAGAATAAATCGGAATAAAAAATCATTTAATATTATTCCTTGTTGTGATCTGTAATATTTGTTCCATTCATATAATATGTTTAAATTAGTTGTTTATTTTTTACAATGAATTTTGCTGTAATTTTTCTAGTCTTTGAGTTTTATTTATCCATATGTATTTTACTGTATTACTTATCTTTTTTCTGTAAAATATGCACTGTCAGGATTTTTGTGGGTTTTTTTTTCTGTTAGTAGCTATTTCAATTCAGGTTGGAATTCTGTTAGTTTAGTGATATACCTTGTATATTTATTATTACAATTATGTTATTTTTGTACGTATATATTTGTAGTTGTATCTATATTGTTATTCATTACTGTTTTTATTATGTTTGTTATAATTTGTAAATCCATATAAGTTGTTTTTTTTTGCACCACAACAGGCCAGGAGGCCCAATTACAGTGGTGAATTACATCACAGAACACCCAGGCTTGAAAAAAATCACATTTAATTCTTGTGTTCTCACCGGAAATCGAACCGGGAACCTTCCGTGTGTGAGTCTTGACAAATTTTTGGCCAATGTTATCATGTTTTAGTAGAAGGCCTTAATAAAGGAAAGAAAAACGTAAATAAGGTTAACAATAATGCTTAAGTATGTCCAAAAGCTTGCAGACTGGCTGGATACTGAAACATTGTTGAATAACCTACCTGGTAAAAGAAGTATAAAAAATGGAAAATTGTTTTCAGGCGTTGCCTAGTAGGCGATTTGGTTCAGCCGGATGAATCTCACCCACGCGATAAAGGTTTCAGCTCTTTTACTTCACAAAAGTCAACAGATGGAAGAGTTGAGGAAATGTGGATGTTCAAACATGGGCAGAATGGTGAATGTTTCACAGTGTGTAAAGTGGCCACTTAAACCAGCCAATGACAGCTCATAAGCCCTGTAAATGCCTAGACTTCCACATTCTCTTCTCAGAAATGTTTTCTATCTCTATTGAAATAAATTTAAAAGGTTAACAATATGTTGAGTTAGTCCACATGTTTGTAGACAAATACTAAATTTCATCCTCTTGGGATTTTTTATTCAGTCGGATGAATCTAACCCACATCAATAAAGGTTTGATCTTCACTTTACAAAAATCAGCAGATGGATGCATTGAAAAAATATTGATGTTCGAACATAGGCAAAATAGTGAAGTAAATGTTACGCGGCGTGTTAATTAAAAACTTAAACATCCCAATGACAGGTTTATATGTAAAATGTAAAAAAACTTTGAAAATGCGTGGACTTTCATATTTTCTTTTCTTAACACAAACAACAAACAAATGTTACGCCGTGTTCCCAGAGGAGTAGGCAGAGAGGATAGAACGCCATATCACTCTGTCTTTACACACAGACCACGCTTCCTCTACATCTTCTCATGCTTGTAAGATAATAACAGATTTTAAATTAATGTTGCTGTTTGCCAATTGCCTTCAAACTTACGAATCATCGACAGTCAGTTCAAGTCCTAACTAAAATCTCACTTCTTTAGTTTATCATACCTCAACTTTAAATCAGAAAATATAATAGAAGAGAATGTAAGTTTAAGTATACGGTTGTAAAGAGTCCTTAAGGTGATTTTTTGGCGCTGTATAAATCAGTCAAATATTAATATAATATTATTATTAAACTAAAAATAAGACTACCAATGAGGAGAATAACATAGCACCCTTGACGTGATTTTTCACAAAAATGGCGCTATATAAATCCTTCAAATATTATAATTATATTAGAGTGATATGGCGTCCTCTCTGCCTACCCTTACGGGGAAACGGCGTGATGGTTCGTTCGTTGTTTGTTGAACTTTTTTTGTCAGTCACTACTAATAATTTTGTCAAAAAAAGGTTTTCGTAGGTCGATATATGAAGAAAAAACCTCATAAAAAGCACGTATTTTTGGCCAAAATTGACTTACGCCCAAATGCTGCTGATGAAGAATTAGTATATAATAAATATAATTGTGTGCACGTATACGAAGGTGTCCATTACCCTCCGTCGTCCGTCACGTCCTGCTTGTCGTGAGCAGGCGGTTCTCGCGTCACGTCATTCACAATGGGAGCCGTTCATCCGTCGGCAGTCCGTCACTCTAGCCGCGATGTGTTTACTGTGGTCGGCCTGTGAAATGTATGGGGGTACCTAGGTGTCAGGTTTCGGGTGTAAAAGGGGGTCTTAGGCCAGTGCTAGCGTAATATATTTGATTTATGAATGCAATTAAGAAGTCCAATAGTTTTTCAATATTTTTTTATTTGCTAATAGGTGATAAAATTACCATTGCAAACCGATGTGCGTCCGGCTCAAAGTATTTCTCCGAACTGTTTGCCTGATTAACTGAAATACTGAATTATGTGGAGATAGTCGACTCTTGTGTTTCAAAATATTCCCAAAGTTTGATAAAACTAAGCCTAATTTTATGATGAAATTATTTATTTTTTATTTATACGGCCTAAGCCAATCACAATAGTTACACGAAGAAACATAAATTCAAGAAGCTGAACAAAAAGAACATAAAACTATTTAGCAAAGACAAACAATGGCAAAACAGTAATTGTATACAATATATTCATAAAAACGAAAGACCTAAGACTATATTATATTTTATCTTTGTGTGTAGTATTATAATCGCTATAATTGGTCATTTTATGCAATCATTATTGTAAACATGTGACGTGTCAAAGCAGTTAAGTTTTATCTTAACCATTTTTATTATCTTTTATTAACAACTAAGTGCTCTAATTTTAACCCTGCGTAAGAAAACATTTTTTTATATATTTAATTTCCCTTAGCAGTGTCATTTCTCATACTGTTAACGAAAAGGCGGACTGTAAATGATAATCGAATTTCATTTAGTTTTGTGATTGGAAAATATTTGAGAAAGGATAGGAACGTGGAATGGATACCTACCTTTAATATGATCTGAATGTTCTTAAATCTGGCACTGGATGACAAAATGAACTATAAAATATAACAATGTTTTCCACGACGCGACGATTCCAACCACTTTTTATCCGATTTTATGCCAAGTCAAAAAATGTTGTTTGGTTTTAGTTCTAAATCCGATTCTTCTAATTTTGAATTTCTTCTATCTTGATGTTAGGTAGGTACCACAAAGATGGATCAAAGGAAGGATTGGAACGAAAGGTAATCGGCAAGGAATAGTATTGATAAATGCTGTTATTTACTTAACACATACTAATGTTAACATATTACAACAGAGATGAAGAACATTTAAGAGCTCTTTAACTTCACAAACATCAACAGATGGAAGAATTGAAGGAATATAGATGTTCAAATATAGGCAGAATGGTGAATGTTACACAGTGTGTAAAGTGGCCACTTAATCCAGCCATTGACAGGTCATAAGCCCTGTAGATGCCTAGACTTCTATATTACCTTCTCTTAAATGTTCTTACGAAATACAACAACAACAAAAACAACAAACCATCACGCCGTTTCCCCATAGGGGTAGGCAGAGAGGGTAGAACGCTATAACACTCTATCTTGACATACAGACCTCGCTTCCTCTACATTCATACATCTTATCATGCACGCACGCCGATTATTCCTACTTTTGACTTGTCCATCTTCAAGTATTTGACGGACTTGGTCGTGCCATGTCTTTCTCGGTTTTCCTCGTTTTCTGCATTAATCAACATTTGCATCGTAGATCCTTTTAGCCGTTTTTTCGCTGTCCATTCGCTCTACATGTCCAAACCAACGCAGCACCCCTTTCTTGATTCTGTCAATAATGTATGTCTCAGCCTTACACACTTCACGGATCTCGACATTTGTACACCTATCATACATCGTTTTACCACACATTCGCCTTAGGGATCTATAGGAGGGTAATATGTTAATATAAACAGCTCCCCAGGGAGTTGAATCCAGTCCTTGTATACAAAAATTTGAACAAACTCAAAATATTGTTGTTACATACTAATGTGTTATTTTTATTTTATTAATTTTAAGGCTTTTTTTTAATACCTGGGCTTCCATATTCCCTTCTCAAAAACGTTTTCTTTCTTTATTGAATCAAATTTAGTTCAAATGAATATTTTACATCGAGAATCGAACTCGGAAACGTTAGGCGAATACGCTAATCAGTCCACCACGTTACTTGTATATTTATCACATTTTCTCATTCGACGCCACTGATCACATTATGAAGAGATTTATTTTGATAAGAAATAATACTCCTGAACTATGCGCATTACTAAACAGATTCGTGGGTAGTCGCTAGAAGCACCATTTCTCATTATTTGTATCAATTCACTTCAGAATCAAAATAACTAACGAGTTAATACGAGAATGCTTAAAATATTCATTATGTAAGTCAATCATGTTTGCATATCATGTAAGAGGTCTCCGATTCCCGTCTCGACAAGGTTGACACGAACTATTATTTAAAATTATGTTAATAAATTTTTTTTAAAACCACTCACCGACTTATCTGTCTACCGGTTTCGAGACGTAACCCGTCTCTTCGTCAGGACAACAACACTACACCAACACGAATAGACGGGTAGACAGATAAGTCGGTGAGTGGTTTTATACAAATTTTATTAACATAATATATTATTTAAAAGCTTGTATTTATTTATTCGTTGACGAAAGCATCCTACAATAAAAACAGATAAATATACGTGTATAACAATTAACAATACAGAATTGCATATGAAAACACTTATAAAAACACGTTTAAAAATATTCATTTAAATAAAATAAAAATTATACAATATTTTCAGTTTTTAGACAAAAGACTGAATTTTACCCCCAGGGAGTCATTACGATGAAAAAGTGATGAAGAACATTTAAGAGAAGGGATTATGGAAGTCTAGGCATTTACAGGGCTTATGATCTATCATTGGCTGGTTTTAGCGGCCACTCATTTTTTCAGTTTTTAAATACCGTATTGTCAGCGCTATGATTTTTCAAAGTTTTGTATTTTTGAAATAACTCCGCGTGTCAAAGGTTCTCTTCCACTTATTCTCGATTAGTTCTGCCCATTGGTCCGTTGACGGTAAACATGCTGGAAATTTTCCATAACTCTCGTATCATTGGTTGATTCATATGAACAAGTGACGTTGTTCAAAGTAGTTCGTTTTTGATCAAAATATTTTTTTCATTTTTTTCGGAGGTTTTCAAGAAACTTTGAATAGCAATTTAATGCTCCAATTTTCACCGCGCGCAAGATAACATTTACTGTATACAATTTTCCGTAAGACTGAAGTTCCTCATTTAATTCTTAGAATAAACTTAATATTTCTGAACTATACACTGGCTGCTCCTTACCAAAAATCTTGGCTGTTCATTTTTTTAAATTTTGACAACTTGTACACTTAGGGCCTTACTCATCAACTTGGTGTAAAGTTTGGCTTAGATATGGTGGTATAATATGTATCGGAATACCATCATACTTACAGTGGTAGAATAACGATGATATTCACATCATCACTATCCCTAGGCGTAACTTTATACCAGGTTTATAAATAAGCCTCTAAGTTCAATAATCTCATGTCAATATGATAGATCTGACATGATACACTAGAAATAATAATGTGCTGTTCCTAGACCAACACAGCACAAACTATGGCTTGGATGCACCAATGTCCCGATTGTGCCGTATTGTAAACTCGAGACAAGATCTGGACTTTTTTGGTTTAAGACTTTATACATTTATAACATCACTAAGATAGACCGGATCTTCTCTTGGGGTATTTTTTAATTATTTTATTGTATTTTATTTAATTACTGAAAAATTATTTTTAATTTAAAGATAAATTTAATTGACTTCATAAGTCCGTCAATAAAAAAATAAGACTTGTGTCTTTCAGTTTTACACATTCAGTATCAATTTTTTTTAAAGTAACTGAACGAAAATGTAATATTTCTTTACAATCAAACCGCGAAAATAACAAAACAAAGAAACTTTAAAAGCTTTCATTGTACCCCTCACAGCAGTTTTGTCAATTTGTGATCAATCAAATACACATGGTCAGTACATTCACCTTTTTCTAATTTCCCAGTATGACAGCGAAGGAATACAGAGTTAGTTCCAAATTGAAACTGCGGCCGCATGCTCCAGATCCCGCTTCGGAAAGGAAGAAAAACGTAGTAATAAAAAACCCAAATACATATCAAAAACATTAGATGAATTTGCCCTTTAAAACATGTAATCAAGCAACGGAAGGAAAACAATACGTATACCAAAGTCACTGTCTTTACATATGTACATCGAAGACAATACCCAAGAATTGCAACACCTCTTTGTTGCTATCAAGAAGCACGGCATCATCGGCAAAAGCATCAGTGTTAACAGAGAAAATTTTAAATGCGCTCGTAGACTTTATTAAAACAATGTCCTTTTCTTCTTGAAATTCGATATCTATTATATATAATAATAATTGTAGGGGTGAAATATCAATAGGATACTTTATGTTCTAAATATACATATAACAATATTTAACAGAACCGATGAATCATTAAACAAACTATCTAATCAAAAAATGTTTACACCGTACCTCTTCTTCTTTTTGTGCCTTGCCGAGTCCCCCGACGTTGGCGATTACTACAGCGAAAGCCTATGTATCTGAATTTTAAAAGTAGAACCTTACCCGTCAAAATACTTTAAGCGTTGAAAAATATGGATATAATCATAACTATATTAAAACTGATGCGATAATTAGTAAAAAAAAAAAAATAAACAGGGTGTAAAATGGTCTTCATGTTGTCCACCTACTTACCACCTTCGTACGAGCATATGTATTATAATTAACAGACGTATTTATGTCAGGGTCCTACTACTACTACTACCCTCTCACCATTTCCCCGTAGGGGTAGGCAGAGAGAATAGACCGCCACACACATCCATCCTGGCATACATTCCTAGCTTCTTCCACATTCATACATCTTGTCATACATGCCCTTCGGTTCTGTCTGCTTTTGACATGACCAGACTTAAGATTTTGGTTTATCTGATCATGCCACGTCTTCCTTGGTCGTCCTCGTCTCACGTTACAGGCTCCAACATGTTAAAAAACCTGGGGCTCAATACTGTAAAATGTCTCAGAAAAAAGGCAGTTCTGTTTTGAGGTACCCTAAAGTTAATACTCCTTGAACGTTTGGTTTAATTTTTTTGTTGGGTTTTATTCTTTATTGAAAACCAGGTGTTTGTTAGAATTGCCGTGACAAAGCTGTCTGACAGTTAAAAAATAGACTATGAAAGGGATAGGTGTGTAGAAGCTTTAGCATCATTTAAAAAAAAAGATTAATGTGTTAACAACGTGTTCCTAAAATATTTTTAAAAATAAGCATTATATCATTGAAATATAAAATCGTCCCTTTCAGTCTACTCAAGCTAATGCGTAATAATAATGAAATTTTTGCCTTCATTAAGCTTGCAACAGGTAAATTAATATACTGCCCTGCTAAGCCAAAAAAAATATCCGTTGAATAGCAAATTTACCAGGAGATTACTGTTTTATGCTTTGCCAATTAAATTTAAAAAAATAAAATAGAGTATTTCGTATTTGAGCAGCACAAAATGACTTTTACAAAAGATAAAAAAAAAACTAAATTTTTACAGTTACGACTTTTTGGACAGTATAGTGCTATATGCATAATTAGGTTTGTTTCCCGAATTACAAATTATTTCGGAGAGCGAACATTAAATTGCGTTGTTCCAATGTTGTTCAATGATCAATCATATAATTTATTTATATATCAACGGTTCAAAGAACTTTTTACAATAAAAAGTTTAACAGAAATAATCACAGCAGTGAACAATTCATTATGTAATATATAATATGAAATATAACTGTATAATTTAACTGAATAATTAAAAGTAATCGAATTAGTAGAAATTTATTTTTAAAAAAAAAACTGCAAAAAGTTTTTAAAAAACATACAAATAAAAGATAACAATTAAAGGGAGAAAATCTTATGTTCCAAATATAAATATAGCAAATTAAAATTGAGAATAATTTAATATAAACATAAAGTGACTAGTGAGCTAGGTTATAATAAAAAGAAAAATATTGCTTTAGTAAGATTTTATAAATAATACGTTTTTTGGATCAATATGAAAGCTTAAATAATCTCCCACAAACCACCATTAACATGAAGGATCTTCAAATGAAAAAAAAAGAACTGAAGAAATATCTTCTAGATACTTTATAGTATAAATAAATTTGTAAAATATAAATAAAATAAATGTAATATAAACCTGTCATAAAAAAAAATCTGTCCCACCGAAAAGTCTTTAGACTTAGTGGGTAACAAATTCTTATATGTATTTTTTAATTATTAAATAAACGCTGCTCTGCAGCTCTGAAACTGGAGGTGCGGATTAGTTTTAAAGCATTTAATAAATTACGTAATATATTGGATACGTTCTACATATTTCCATACATTATTTTGTTTGGCATTACATGATTTCCCCCTTTTGATTATTAAGGTATTCAATTACCTACATTAGGGTGAATCTCCATCAATATCATTTTTATCGAGGGGGTAGATAAATGTTTCCGCTATCAGTTACCGGAGTTATTTAGCGTGCACGATGACGTTTTCGTGACACTGATTACCCGCGAATGTAAACAGTATTCATGACGTAATCAAAACACATACAAACAAATCGGTTTCAGTATGAGAAATTAAAATGTACGGTTTTATACGCTGGAACCTCGTTTTACACGGCTTCGAAAATACACGGTCCAAAAATTAAATTTTAAAAAATAATGAAATAATCCATTATACTAAAAAATATTGGATGGTGTTATGCGAAAATGCGTCAAGTCACAAAAAAAAGAGTTTGTGTCAGAATCATGATCCAAAAGTTGTCTGTACAGAGTAGTTGACAGAGTACCGACCATCTGCAATGGAAGGAGTTGGCGGATGGCGGGAAACACTCGATTTAGCAATTGATTTTTTTTTGCACCACAACAGGCGAAGAGGCCCAATTACAGTGGTGAATTACATCACGAAACACCCAAGCTTGAGAAAAATTAAATTCCAATTTTTGTGTTCTCATCGGGAATCGAACCCGAACCTTCCGTCTACGCAGCGGAGGCCGCTATAGCTGTTGCTCAATAAGTTCCTTATTTAATTTATTTTTTTATGAAAGTTTGTTATGACAGTATAGTTTCGAATACTATTGATATTCAGTAACGCTTAAATTAAATGCGAGGATATTTAAAAATCAATCGAATCATTCTTGTTATGGTGTACTAATATTTTGAAATGCCTTAAAAAGACTAAATGGAATTTAGAAAAAAAACATTTTAATAATTGACTGATTTGCAGTCCTTCTCCTGATCAAATGGTCAGCGCGTTTGTCTACAATGCAAGAGGTCTCGCGTTCTGTTCCCTACATGGTTGACAGAGTCGATTATTGTAATGGTATCTACGCAGGTCTACCAATAAATAAAATGACTCGCCTACAGTCTGCATTGAATGCCGCAGCGAGACTTATTTTCGGAATCTCTAAGTTCAGTACTATCACTCCACTACTTTGGGAATAACACTGGCTCCAGTTTTTAGAGGGTGGAATACAAACTCTGGTGGCTTATGTATAAGTCACTGCACAACTCGGTTCCATAATATCTAAGGGAACTCTGCATTCTAGATGAACTAGCTGACAGACGTCTTACGCTTAGGTCAGCTACATCTGCTTTGAAAAAAAAGTTTTTATACCTCTACGCAAACAGCGCACTAAATTCGGCGAACGCGCGTTTGCGGTCGCAGGCCATACGGCATGGAATGCTCTGCTAGCAGAGGTGCGAAACTGTAAGAGTGAAGTGATGTTTTGGAAGAAACTTAGAACCCACTTGTTCTCTAAGTCATTTGAATAGATCCTTAGCATGTTAATTCTTCGTCTACAATTGCATCAGTGGCTAATTTATAAATAAATTTTAAGGGTTCTAGTTTAAAGAGTTCAGTTACAATTCATTGCTTAGTTTGTTTAAAGAATTCCTTAGTTGCTGTTAGATAGGGGAGGTCAAATACTAACTTTAGTATTTTATTTTGCTGTCTTTGTAGTCTGTTTAAGTCATTTTGATTTCCTGTTTCCCATAGTAGTTGAATACAATATATTTTAGTTTTTACGTATTATTATAAAAAAACTGATTTATGCAGAAAAATTGTTGCAAAAAACTCGTAACACGGTAGCGGGGGGGGGGGCTGAATACTAAAATAACCGTCATATAAGAATTAATTTTTTAAATCGGAATGAAGGATAACTAAGCAATGCTGTAAAATATTATACGGTGGGTCTTAAAGTAATTGGACACTCAAAATCTAATCGTCAAAAATAAGTAAACTTAAGATTTTTATTATATCTTTACAGATATAATTCTTCTGTACGTGTGATGTCACCGAACTCCTCCTCGACGGCTTAACTGATTTACGTGCGGTTTTCAGAAAAATATAGATCTTTGCGCTGTGCGTGTTCGTAGATATTAAAATCTTCAATCCAATATGTAAAAAAGAAGTAAGGAGCATACATGTTTTATTCATCGATATACCAGGGTTGCAATCGAGAAGAATGCATTTACAAAAAAATATTGAAAATGTTTTTGAATGTTTACTAACAGCATTAGTTTTTTGTGGATCTCAATCAGATTATTTCCTTACTTTTTCGAACTAGAGTCATAACTGAAGATTGTCTTGCGGTTCCTCAAATGAAAACAATTTTTGACCAAGGACACTCAAGTTTTATAGGACTTTGATGCTATAAAAAGCTACCTTAAATAATTACCAATTCTTCCAAAAATAAATTTCCAGTTAAAGTAAAAAAGTGGCTCTTTAGAATCGGAAGAAGTCAGTTGAAAGAGGTAATAAGAAAAATAATTAAATGCTGCCTTCAATAATCAATGTTAACTTTAAACCTTTTTTTTGTAATTATCCTGGGAGAAAATACGGGAATACTTTTCTTTGAATGAACGTCAGAGCGCGTCCTCTTTGGTAAAGCCTAAATTTTTGTTACAAAGATCACGCAAAAACCAAACAGTACTGCAAGTTTTAATTTGCCGACAAATAGAGTTTTTTTCTTAAAGTTACACGCTTATCCTTTTACGCCGTGTTCACGTGTTACCGTTATTTTTAAAACTCTACATTTGGAGACTGTAAAATTATATTCGGTAAAAAATATGCCAAAGGGATGAAATGTTCCTCGTCCTTTTCATCTTAGCGCGCCAGCCCGCCCGCGCCCTATCAAAAGAGATTATATTCAAGGGCGCTGTACAGTAAATAAATATCCCAGCGCGTCTCGCAGGTTCTAGTTCCTCGTTTCAAATTTAAATCTTTTTCAATTATAACAGAAAGGAGCTTGATTACAGCATGTCTTGCAGCTATAGAGCGCATGGAGGGTAAGAAATCTAGCCCCTATAAACATTTTGTTTCAATTTTTCAATGGAGTTTAGTGATTGAATGCTATTAAAACGAAAAAAATAACTCGCTTTTAAAAAAAATAAGAGTTACATTATAACTACTCTTGCAGCTACTGAGCGCATAAACTGTTGAAATTCTGGACCTCTTTTACTAAATTTAAGTATTTTATTACTATTGTTATTATGGATAACTTATAAAGCGCCATTAAAGTGATATAATACCTCAAGAGCGCCTTACAAAGTGATTATATAAAGAAAAAAATATAATTTGAAATTTGTTAATTTGTAATTTACGGAAAATAATGTACTTTGTACATGCTTAGGATTTATTCAAATGATTAGAATAATTTGAACTTTGTTAATTGGTAATTTACGGAAAATAATGTACTTTGTACATGCTTAGGATTTATTCAAATGATTAGAATAATATGGTTGATAAAATTTACATATTGAAGCTAGATTTTTAATCGTTTTGTTGCTACAAAGCTCATAGACGCGTGGATTTTTTAACACTTAAAATAAAATCAATAAATTTACAAAAAAATAAGCACTGAGCCTAATAAATAATTTTTCAAGTGTTCATGCTAAGAAGTAAACAATAAAAAAATAAAAAAATACAAACTGTTTATTTTTATAACATTATGGTTAAAAGTTTTTATTTTTCATATTTTTTTATTTTGTTTAGTATCATTAGTACACTAAATTTGTTTGTCAATTTTTAAAATGTGTAAATGGGGGCTAAATTTCTAACTGTCTATGCTCTCTGTAGCTGCAAGACGTCCTGTAATCTAGCTCCTATCTGTTATTTTTTTTGATTGATCTCAATTGAAAACGAGAACTAGAATCCCAACCGTCCATGCGCTCTGTAGCTGCAAGACGTACTGGGATATTTATTAATTGTACAGCGCCCTTGAGGTGATTTTCACAAAAATGGCGCTATATAAATTATCCTAATATATATAAAACAAACAAAGAAAGATATCCGCAACGCATAGACAACGAAATTTGTGAACCAAATGCGGCGTAGTTCGATCATCTGTTACATAAAGGTAAGTTGATCAGTCCTAAGCTTCATTGAATTATTCATTTATTTATTTATTAACGGACATTGTTCTTGTAAACAATTTAAAGCGTTTAAATATTATACAAGACAAGATATGGACTATTTATTTAGTGCTCGTTTAAATCGTTGTAAATTTAAACCAAAAAAGTCCAAATCTAGTCTTGAGTTAACAATACTATTAATTCATAAGATTGGGTTGGAATAGTTATAATTTGATTGATTCATGTATTTTGTTATTGTATAATTTCTTTAAAATATATATGTATTTCAAGTAATTAATAATGTGTGCAGTATGAGTATATTAATATTAATATTTCATCCTCGATTTTTTAAATATTTTTATTTTTAAGCACTCTTTATACCACATATATGTTAATGGCAGAAATGCCGTATATAAATAAATAAAATAAAATAAAAAAATAAAATACAACAAAGACGAGTCATTACCATATCATATCGAACTAAGGACCTCGCTAACCCCGCGCTAACCAATAAACGACGATGCGGACTTATCTCCACTCAGCCTCAGTTCTATTTCACACACGGGACTGTATTCCTTATCCGCTGGACGCAGAAAACATGAAACATAGGTGCGGTAAATTGCTTCGAGTTAGATGAACTTCTGTTGTAGGAGTATGTTGTACGACATTTATAAAACAAGAAATGAGTTGTTTGTAAAATTGACGTTTAAGGTTTGCACAAGTAATTGCAAAAGATAAGCTGCTGCCATCTGTGAAATGTTTCTGATAATGCAACCACATGTCTTTCGTATGACTGCGTAGAGTGCTTCAGTCTATATTATACACGCATGTGTATAGAACAGGAATGGGCAACATGTTTCAACAACTAACTGAGAGAAGAAAAATTATAGATTTAGGTACTGAATTTATTTAAGATTGTTAACTTTACATGGAACTGCACAAATATATAAGCACTCATTAACTTTAAGGTACCTGGATGAAGGACTCGTCAAGTACCTCCGTTTAGTTGCAACAATTCGCGAACAGAATACTCATATAATGCTATTCTGAATCGACTCCATGTACTCGGCAATAACTATTCCGACGTTGCTGATATTTTTAACATAAAGTATAGTTTATATAAATCAACTCTATTGGACCATTTCAAAGGTGGTGAACGGTAATTTACATTTTTTATATTACAGTGCTTTCTATGTTTACTTTTGTATGTGTACTTATTTTTTATAATTCCTTTAATTGATATTATTTTAAGATTTTTTTTAGTTTATATATTTATTATTTTTTTGAGACAAAGACTTTTATTGTATTTAATATATTATACTTCTTGAAGAAAAAAAAATATTTTTTTTCCTTTTAAAATTTTATCTGCACACAAAGTTGAATTTTTTTTTTTATATCTAAATATGTTCTTTTTACGAAACCACTGTGTTATGCTATTTATGTAACATAATACTTTTCAATTAGATCTTTATGTTTTTCACGTTATATTAAAGTGTTTATATTCTTTTAAATATATATCTTTTTACGGTAAAAGGCACTGGGTGCCGTGTATATTAATAGATAAATTAATAAAAGAATAAATGTTTTTCGTCTGTGGTCGGCTTTCAAATTTTTATTTTTTGCAGAATATATAAAAACATTGTTGTTTAACTTACATGGCGCCATTTTTGTTAAAATCACCTCAAGGGCGCTGACAATAAATAAATATCCCAGCACATCTTGCAGCTACAGAGCGCATGGACGGTTGAAATTCGAGTTCCTCGTTTCCAATTAAAATCTATTTCGATAGTTTATTTTTTAATTTACACATACATTTCATATTTCACAAAAAACAATATTTTTTGGCTTGTTCTAGGAGTAGGCTCAGTATAAGAAGGTTCGGCAAGCCATAAATATTAGTATGACTCATGTTGCAATCGGTTCTTATATGGGCAAATGCCTGTTCTTAAAAAAAACCATTTTGTTGCGGCAAATATGGTTATCGAATATGTTTTCCATAAATAAAAATAATATTGAGGGAATAGAAAAACAGTTATGCTAACGTTAGTACAAAATATATAAAGAATGTGTGGTAAAACGATGTATGATAGGTGCACAAATGTCGAGACCCGTGAAGTGTGTAAGGCTGAGACATGCATTATTGACAGAATCAAGAAAGGGGTGCTGCTTTGATTTGGACGTGTAGAGCGAATGGACAGCGAAAGAACGGCTTAAGGATCTACGGTGCAAATGTTGATGGATGCAGAAAACGAGGAAGACCGAGAAAGATATGGCACGATCAAGTCCATCAAATACTTGGATATGGACATTTCAAAAGTAGGAATAATCGGCGTACGTGCATGAGAAGATGTATGAATGTAGAGGAAACGAGGTCTGTATGCCAAGATAGAGTGTTGTGGCGTTCTATCCTCTCTGCCTACCCCTACGGGGATACGGCGTGATGGTTTGTTATTCTTTTTGTCATACAAAATTAAAATAGATATTCAGATTACTATCGTCCGTTTTATACATAGAAATGACTTTTGGAATACCGCTGTACGTGCTATTGGCATCACCAAAACGTCTTTTACTTTACTCCTGGTTGAGTGCGCGTGACTCACAATCACCTAAGTGCTCCTATTTTTGTAAGTGTTAAGTATGTCCTTTTTAATGTAAACTTTTCTCAAGCCAAGGACGTCTAAGGATTTAAAAAGGCCTTCACTTGGATTATTACTAATATTGATTTACGTACCTTAACCGAGGGATCAAGAATAGTTTTGGCCACTCCTCCCCAACAAATACAACCGTAAGCCAAAACAGAGTTGCACAAACCATAGTATATACTTTTAGTATTTACAGTGGACAATATATTACTCAGTGATATAAAGATATAGATTAGTCTCTCCACTCTACCTACAAAAAAAAATATATTCCAAGGTGTTATAACAGATAGGAGCTTGAATACAGCACTTCTTGCAGTTACAGAGCGCATGGACGCATGGTAAGAAAACTAGCTCCCATTTACACATGTTTAAATTCAACAATGAAGCTTAATGTATTTTCTCTCTCTTTAATCCGTTCCTCATGTCTGAGGATGGAGATTATATCTGTCTCCAGACTTGGTTCATCGGTGGACAGTCTCTTTCCATTTGGAACGGTCTTGTGCTCTTGATTTGTCAGTGATAATTATATGACCAAGGCGCTCCATCTCGCCGATTGACGTCCACGCGGCCTTGTCCCTTTGATACTTCCCAGGAAGACAGTTTCCTCTAAAATATCAGAGTTCTCCCTGGAAATATCTCTAATAAACCGCAGGATTTTTTCCTCGTACATGGATGTTAGTCTTTCTTTCATGTCTAGTTCCTGGAGTATAGATATATTTGTATGTCTGGCTGTACATAAAAATCGAAGTATAAATTAAATGTAGAAAGATATTTTTATTAGATTAATAAACAAAATTAAGATTACAACACGGCTCAAAACTGTAGACGACGAAATAAGCCGTTATTATCTTGTACTGACACTATTTTTCGGTGATCAATTGGAATACTAATGCAGTGCTTTATGCAGCATTGGGTTCGGATAAAAATATATGATGATACATTCAAAATTCTTAATGCGCTTTGTAGCTTCAAGACGACTGGTAATCTAACTACAATAAGTAAATGTTACCAACTATCAAAAACTACAATTTTGTAAATAGGGTCAAGAATTCCAGCCCTTTTTGCGCCCAGTAACTGCAGGACTTTTGCGTAGTAATCTAACTCCTTTTTAAAAAAATATTATTAAATCACTAAACTCCATTGTCAAATTAAAACAAAATGTAAAGAGGGGCTAGATTTATTACCACCCATGCACGATGTAGCTGCAAGACGTGCTATAATTAAGCTCCTATCTGTTATAGTTAAAAAATATTTAAATTGAAAACGAGGAACTAAAATCCCAACCGTCCATGCGCTGTGTAGCTGCAAGACCTGCTGGGATATTAATTTATTGTACAACGCACTTGAGGTGATTTTTACAAAAGTGGCGCTTATGCATTATCCGAATATTAGAATAATAATAATAATAATATTTGGCTGATTTATATAGCGCCATTTTTGTAAAAAATCACCTCAAGGGCGCTTTACAATTGTATACCTAAACTTACATTCTAACTAAACTTCAGTGATAAATTATATTTCCAGATTTAAAATTGAGGGTATGATACTCGTAGTCTAAAGAAGTGATATTTTAGTTGGGATCTGAACTGACTGGGACTGTCGATGATTCGTAAGTTTAAAGGCAATTGGTTCCAGGCAGAGGGGCCGGCGGCGGCAAAAGCACGATCTCCAAATCTAGTGTTTGGGGAGCGCCGGATTTCGACAAGTTTTCCTCTGCCTGAATAATTGTAAAGCGCCGTTTAGGTGATTTTTTATAACAACGGCGCTATAATATTGAGGGTCATATTTTTACTAAAAAAGCACAAAAATTAACAATTATAAATACTAAATTATAATGTATAAACTACAACAAAAGGTTCTGCACCTCATTCCGTCTTTTCCCAGATCAAGTTCGGCAGGTACCTACTTAGAAAGATCGTAAAAAGAGAAAATGGAACAAGCGTGTTATCAACTTGTAAAGACAACGATGTCACGGATCCGCCCAAAAAAATAGAGCCGAAACTACCCTTCAGGGCACCCATTGCCCTACCATCTACCCCTGAAACCATTTGTCGGGATTAATTTATTGTTTACACTTTTTTTTTGTCGACCCAGGCGCCACACTTTGCTAGACATACTATGTCACAGGTCAGCCATAGCCAGGGATAAACAATAAACTTAGGGCATAAATTAATCTGTTCTCTGGGTCTTATAAAATCGGCCCTACGGGTGGCAGTTGATCGGTTCTTCAGGCCTCAGTTAATTAGGATCTCGGATGCGCTATTACAAGTTATCTTTAATCCAAATTTAAATCAATATCCATGATGTTTTGAGTATGTCCTTATGTCGTTTCGCGTCTAGATTACTGTAATGAAGTATACGCAAATCTCCCAAAATATCAAACTAATAACCTTCAATCTGTTTTCAATGCAGCAGCAAGGCTTATTACGGGAGTAAAAAAATATTCTCACATCTCACAACATCTTCGAGATTTGCACTGGTTAAAAAGCCCAGAGATAATAAAATACAAGCTTTGCTGGACAGTATTTAAATCCCTTCATGAAATGGCTCCAAAATACCTATCGAACCTTTTTATTAGAGAAAATACATGTCAAACAAAATCTACTCTTAGGTCAGCATTTGATTCAGGAAGAGGAAAACTTGTCGAAATCCGGCGCTCCCCAAACACTAGATTTGGGGATCGTGCTTTTGCCGCCGCCGGCCCCTCTGCCTGGAACCAATTGCCTTCAAACTTACGAATCATCGACAGTCCCAGTCAGTTCAGATCCCAACTAAAATCCCACTTCTTTAAACTATCATACCCTCAATTTTAAATCTGGAAATATTATATATCACTTTAGTTTAGTTAGAATGTAAGTTTAGGTATACAATTGTAAAGCGCCCTTGAGGTGATTTTTTACAAAAATGGCGCTATATAAATCAGCCAAATATTATTATTGGAAATTCAAACGTTGGCAGAATGGTGAATGTTATACAATGTGTAACTTAAACCAGCCAAGGACAGGTCATAACCTACTAATACTGTGGCAACAATACTTCGACATCATATAGTAAAAATGCAGTCATCAATAGCCTTCACTCTCTAGGCAATGAGTACCAGGACGTTGGTGACTCATTTCACATGAAATTTAGTACATATAGAACGGCTCTTCTTCTTTATTTCACTGGTAATAGTTCTGGGTAACTATTTGTTACTATTGTTAAGAGTTGTTTTAAACTTCTTTATTATTGTTTTTTTTTTCTTTTTTCGTTTCTTTTCTAGAATTAATTCATAAGTACAAAATATTTCTCTTCATCATTTTTTTTACATCATTGTATATTTTTATACATAAATATATACTATTTACCTAAGTATTAGTTTTAAATAATAATACATATATTATTTAATTTTTTAAAAATATTATTCAAAATGGATTTCTTAGTTTTTTTTTAAACTGGTTTAAAGTATTTCTACCAAATTATATTTTTTATCGATAATTCTATGACTGGTAATATTTAATTATTTTATATAGTTTACCTTTTTTAGACTTTCTTAATTTGTTAATTTATAATATTGTTTTAAATGCTATGTATTACCTATGCTTACATGTATGTATATTGATTTGTATTTGTAATAAATATGTAAAAGGCACTAAGTGCCGTTTTTTTCAATAAAATAAAAAAATAAAAAACTATAAAATAAGCCTTGTAAATTCGTAGACTTCCATATGCCCTTCTCAAAAATGTTTTCCCTCTCTGTTGCAACAAATTTCAATATCCAAGTTTTTGTGAAGCGCCACGGGTCGCGAACCTGGGAAGCACAGGAGTCGGCCTCTGACAGAAAGGCCTATAAGCTCTTTGTGAAAACCAGATGCTTCTACTAGGGAGTGGACATAATTGAAAATTATACATAAAATGATGGGTGTAAAAATAGGGCTATCTATCATCCATAATTTTGCGCCGGTAGTGTATGTTGGGCAGCACTTTTTTTTTAATTGAAGAAGGTAATTGAAGAAATTTTATTGATAATAAAAAGTAAAAACGTGTTATTTCAATTTCAAATAATATTTAAGTATATTTTGTTAAAAGAAAATTGTGTATTTAAGATTACACATTAAGGACGAGAAATCAAAAATACTTTTAATAAAAAGAAATCAGTCAACAGATATTGATGAACAATGACACATAATATTTAACATTCTCGGAATCATTATTATTAGATATCTCGATGAAATTTCGAGAACAAAATGGTCTCAAAATTGATTTTTTTCGGTAGATCGTAAAAACAAGTACATACAAATATTTTTCGTTTTACAAAAATATCTCAATAAATAAAACTTAATTATGTTTTAAAAAAAGAATACGAATTAAGCCCCCCAGATTTTGTTTCTTAATCTAAACTCCCTGATTTACAGCCTCTGGCTAAAAATTAATGCTTCCGAAGACAAATTCATTGAAACCTGCCAATGTCTGGGAAACTTTAAATTTGGGTAAATTTATTTCATTTTGTAATTTATTAGACCATTTAGCTATAATATTTATCCTGAAATGTGCATTTCTAAAATTTCCTATTCAAATCTGTCAATATAAGGACATTTATATTTTTCTCAATGTAATTAGAAATCACTTTAAATAAATAACTTTTCAAGTATCTCTCCCGTTAAAAAAGTAAGCCAACCCTTTTCGACAAAAAAAAACAAATATTAAAATAAAAATCCTATAGTAGAAATATATTTATTTATTTTAAAAAATTTGTTACTTTTTATTTTCAATTTTTTTGGGTGGTTCGATTTTTCCCAAATTAGGATTTCGTTTTTTTTTCTCATTATTATCATTACGGATTACTTATAAATCACTGTACAAATTTATTCTAAATCTGACTTAACCATGAATTTTTTTTTAATATTATTTTTTACACGGCCTTTGATTGTACACAGTAATACAAAATCAAATATACCTACTACATTGAATGTGATAATAAAATTAAAATAAAACAAACTAAATTAAAATTTTTACATCGTATAAACCAAATACAATTGGAGGACAAAATAGAAAACAAAAATAGAGATTGAATACAAAATACAGTTGTATATAAAAAAAACTAAATAAAATTTTCGTTAATTTAAAAAAATGAGATTCTAGTCGTTTTTTGATTTGTGAATCACTCGTGCTAAGAATATAAACAAATGAAAATGTCGTCACATACTACAAAAATTTATTCAAATGATTTAGAAAACCCGTGGGTTTTAAGCTTTTTCCAAAGCATCACCTCAATCTCAAAGTTTGGCATTTCTGCTGAGAGAGCATCCCAAGCCATAGGGCCTGCAACTGAGCGTTCACCGGATTAAGTGGTTTGGTTGCATACATACTAGATGTAGAATACTGTAGATGTAGCTGATCTAATCATAAGACGTCTATCAGATAGTAAATACGGAATCCAAAGTTATTTGTGATATTCTGAAGCAGAGTTGTGCGGTTGCTCATCTATAAGCCAACAACCTTCCTTCTTTTGAAAAACTTGCACTATCCTCGATTCAAATTAAAGATATAACCTCTTTTTTCTATGATATATTTTGTTGCCCTTTAATAAAAAGGAATATTAAAATCATTTTTTTTATATTTTCTTACTTTATTAATTAGTATAAAATAAAAAAGGACATGCTCATCTTTGACAGAATGTTTTATTTTCTCTTTCTTATAGTACAGAAAAATATTGTATCTGTCTATTTATTATAGGAGCAAAAAATTCATAAACATTTCTTGTATACCCACGAACAGGCCATGCTTTTGTGGGTTTTTTTTGTTTACTATTTTTATTGTAAATGTGTGTTTCATTTTTACGTAATTATTCTTTATTTTTTTAATACTCTGTTTTATCTTTTATGTGTGTAGTAAAAAAACAAAAAATTACCATATTAAAAAAAAAACATAAAAAAAGGGTTTATAATTTATTTTTTTATTAATTTCTCTTTAATTTTAAGTATTTTAGAACTAACTGCCTAACTCAAAAATATGGTATATTGTTTTTAGCAACCTTTGCTGGGAGATGTCGAGTAATAAAGAATGAAAAAAAATAAGGCAATGGACTCAGCAACATCCGGTGACAACTGTTAAACGTTGGAGATACGGTTGGCTTGGTCATTTACTGCGAATGCCCCCTGAGAGTCTTAAGCACGTTTACCTACTTGACAAGGCACCATATTCTTGACGTCCACTACAGAGCTATGGGTCGCGAACCTGGCTTGGAAGGGAAGCACAGAAGTTGGCAGCTGACCATATGCTTCAACTAGGGAGTGGACATAGTTGAAAATTGTATATAATTTAATGGGTATTACACATTTTCACTCGGCGTAGAATTAATATTTGAAACCATCATTTCATTTCCATCCTGCCAGGAATCGAACCCAGGACTCAATCCTGCTAGGCAAACGCACCAACCACTACACTACGAGGCAGACCTATCTTCATTCGAATAAATTAATGATTGGGTGGTTTAATTTTGTACTAATGTGTTTCTTAAGCCTGGGTGTTCGGTGCTGCAACTTGTCACATTGCTTTTACATATTACATATTTCATCTTCAAGGAAGTTTATTCATCTCTCTTGAAATATCTAGTAAAACTACAATCACCATCATCATCATCACCCTTTCTACATCCAGTCGGTGAACATGTCAATCACTACACAACCTAGCGGACTTGGAATCTCAGGATTGCCTCCTGAGAGCTGCCATCGAGTCCAAAGCACTCGTCCAGGGTTCAATTTCTATTTTATTAACCGAACTGTTTTCTTCACCCGCTTTGAAACAGAAAAAAAAATTAACAAGGTACCGTTTTTCCATAAAGGTAGGCAGGAAAATGCTGCGTCTGTTCTCGGATTTCAATGTAAGTTATAAAATCGAACCACCTTATGCCTAATATTCTCCTCAAGCACTTACTCTCAAATCTCAGAAGTTTAGTGTACTGAGCTTTGATAAGTTGCCAAGATTCGAACCCATATAGGATTACTGGCATTATGCAAGAGTTCAATAATCGGCATTTCATTTTGACCAAGTGTAGACTAGAGTTCCAAACAACACGCATTATGTTAAAAATTGCTCCAGTAATTTCTAAGCAGGTTGCGAGCTTTTTACGCATGCTTCCATCCTCAGTTATTTTTTAAAATTTCAATTTTATTTACTCATATATATGTACATTACAACATGGAATATTTTAATTGGCGGCCTACGTGGTGTAGTGGTCAAGACGCTTGACTCGCGCACGGAAGGTTCCGGGTTCGATTCCCGGTGAGAACACAAAAAAAAAAAAAAAAGTGATTTTTCTCAAGCCTGGTTATTCTGTAATGTAATTCACCACTGTAATTGGGCCTCCTGGCCTGTTGTGGTGCAAAAAAAAAAAAAATAATAAAATAAAATAAAAAAAAATAAAAAAAATCATACATATAGAAATAAGGAAAAATTAAGTATATTTAAAAACAACAAATAAGTTTGCATAATATCCAGAGAATAATATGTTTAAAAAGTAAGAGAACCTTGTAACAAAAAACTCCCTCAGAGACATAAAAAATGACTATGTCCCGAGAATTTAAAGCTGTCAATTAATTTATTACTGCAAAAAAACCACTTACTGTAATATGACCAAATGGCGCTAGATAAGATATTAATAATTGTAAGTTTGTAGATACTTTTTCCGTCTCTGTTGAGATATCTATTTAAAGTATTTCTATTCAAATATTTTCATGGCTATACCATCTAAATTGATTCAGCGTCAGGACGCCGACGCCGCACCGACGCGCGTCCGGACGGGTCTGGTTTTCGAAGTATCAAAGCGCCACGCATTAAGAGATTTACCGATAACCTTAAAAGCTCGGCCTATGAACTGAAAGCTCGACACAGATACGAGAGCTTTTTTATTTGGCGGTGATGCATCTAAAAGAGACTAAACGGTAATTATTTATAATTCTTGGAAACAGGTACCGATATTATTTATTGCTTTGAAAATACTCGGAGATTAAAAAGTAGTGTACTTACGATAATTTGAGTTTGTCCAAATGTCGCTTGTGGATAAATAAAATTCAACTACCTTTCAGGCATTGCCTAATAATTTATAAAATAATTCTCATTTTTCACAAACACGTCAGTGAAGGCTTTTATCTTTCATAAATGAACTAGACATACGAATTTCTCCCATCTCCGACAGATCAAATCCGTGTGGAGAAATATTCCTATAGATGCAACTAATGCTCTTGTAAATGCTTATGTCGTTTCGCGTCTAAATCACTGTAATGGAATATACGAAAATCTCCCAAAATATCAAACTAATAAACTTCAATATTTTTTTCAATGCAGCAGCAAGGGTTATTACGGGAGTAAAAAAATATTCTCACATCTCACAACATCTTCGAGTTTTGCGCTGGTTAAAAAGCCCAGAGAGAATAAAATACAAGCTGTGCTGGACAGTATTCAAATCGCTTCATAAAATGGCTCCAAAATACCTATCGGACCGTTGTAATAGGGAAAATACATGTCAAAGAAAATCTACTCTTAGGTCAGCATTTGATTCAGGAAGAGGAAAACTTGTCGAAATCCGGCGCTCCCCAAACACTAGATTTGGAGATCGTGCTTTTGCCGGCGCCGGCCCCTCTGCCTGGAACCAATTGCCTTCAAACTTACGAATCATCGACAGTCCCAGTCAGTTCAGATCCCAATCGAAATCCCACTTCTTTAGACTATCATACCCTCAATTTTAAATCTGGAAATATAATTTATCACTTAACTTTAGTTAGAATGTAAGTTTAGATATACAATTGTAAAGCGCCCTTGAGGTGATTTTTTACAAAAATGGCGCTATATTAAGCAGCCAAATATTATTATTATTATACGAGTCATCATCATACTCTATGGTGCACAGGACAGAGCATTGTGTAATTTGATCATCTGTTTCATGAAGGTAAGATCTGATATAATATATAGTAAGGTATGATCAAGGACAGTAAAATATTGCAGCAAAAAGACTCCTTCTATTGGTTTCGCTGTTACTAAAAAAATATATTTTTGATTTAAAAACGAGTTTCTTTGTGCAATCAAAATTTATGTTTAATAAACCGTGATATAGATTAAATTAATTAAACTTTACTGATTTTATTCCCCCTTGCACTGTTTGTTTATGGGGGACTTATTTTGAATATTGGGATTCTTCCTTGCGATCAAATTACAATAAAACAGCGGCAGCAAAAAATATTTAATTCACTTATAACTAATCTACTTGCTAAAATCCATCACCCTTTGAGTGTTTGATGTATATTAAATATCTTACATTTTGATTATTATCATTGTTTTATTGAAAGATTATTTACAACTCTACCAACACCCTACATACAAGTCACCAAAAGATTGATTCCATAATAATTATGTTACTAACACCTCTTATTTCGAATTTACAAACCACAAACAGACTTTGATTTAATTTATTCATAGTGAAATAATTATCCACCATGTTTGGTACTAGTCAGCGCGTTTGCCTTCCATTCAAGAAGTCTAAGATTCGATTCCCGACAGGGTTGACATGAAATATTGATGTAAATAGGTGTTTTACATTATAATATTCCATAGTCCCTGAATTAGCAACTGAAACGTAAGACCGATCATTTTACCTCGATATTATTTAAAAAATGATCAAGATACGCCGCGATTGGTGTCCTAATGCAGCATCGTTGGATTCGAAAAGGAAATGATGATGACTATGAAAAAAATGAAAAGGCTGCATGAAATATTGTAGAGGAAAAATCATCATCAAAACCAATATTTCGCGTCGACGTTGCCAGAAATCCAACACGGGGCCTCATGCATTGTAGGTGAACTTGCCAACCTATAAAATACGAGGCAGACCCATTTTTACTTTATTTTATTTTTTAGGATTCTCACCTAATACTATTACTACCATCACGCTATTTTCTCGTAGGGTTAAGCTGAGAGGAAGGAACGGATCGGATGTATTAGCTTCTTCAACATGAATACCTTTTTTAAGTATTATTGTACAGCAATAACTGAGATCGAAATTTTGAATTTTTTGTATTTCCAAATCCGATGGTTACCAAAAGATACAATTAAATAAAAATAAACCATATTAATTTATTAAAATCTGTATTTATTTCTTCATAATGTAATTTAAGTACGTATTTAAAAATGACATTTATTTGGCATTAAGGTAGAAGCTAATTTTTTACATATTTAATCTTTATTATAAAAATATGACCTAAGCTTATTTTATCATAAACTATAAATATTTAAGTTCTTAAAAAGCACTAAGACGTAAAACATGTTGCTTACACAAGTATTTTTGTTATTATTTACTTAATGATAAAACCCTGAAAGTGGTGTTATTCTCTTAAAATAATTATGATATTTATGATTGAAAAGAATTTTAAGTCATTTTGTCATTTAAAATATTGCTAGCCTAAGCAACGGTGATATAAATCAGAAATTTCCGATTATGAAATATGCAAGCAGATGTGTAAATAAATCCTTTTTAAATAACAAATAATTAAAATTACATAGTTTACCGATATAAAAATACAGGAGTAATAATCTTTTTTGAATAATTCAATTCAGTCAGACCTTTTTCACACCTCAATGTCCGATGATCTCAGAATATGTTCTTCGGAGATATCTTACTTTGTTGCTTTGGGCTAGCAAAATGTAAATGAACAAAATGATTTTTTGATTCAAAATTAACATAAAAACTTTGTTGTTAGCGTTAAAAATGTAAGAAATGCTAAAAACGAAGTTTTTAAATTTATAATACTCGTAGTTAATTGATACAAAGTGCCAAAAACAGTAGTTCGGTCCTAAGTATTTGAAATTCTTAATCCACATTAATTATTCCAATTTTTGACATGTTCATCTACAAGCAGGTATTTGTTGTATTTGATCATACCATGTCTTTCCCGGTCTTCCTCGTTTTTCGCATGCATCAACATTTGCATTGTAAATCTTTTTGGCTTTCTAACCAACGCTTTTTTCGCTATTTTCTTGAATTTGTCGATAATACTTGTCTCACATTGTCTCACTTGTCTTACATTGCCCGGATCTCGATATTTGTGCAACATCATACATACTTTTGTCCCACATTTGTTCAAGTGATCGCATTCCAACAGCGCTTTAACTCTTGTTTTTTTAACTCCATACTTTGGTCACATCAACTCTGATTAAAAACGACGTAATGCGATCCGAATTGTTGGAAAAGAGTGCGAACGGCATACGGGATAGTAACCCGGAAATACTAATTGTGCAACTGAACGGCGTGGTAATCTAAGAAATGTAAATATTTAGATTCTTATCAGCTTACCGGTCAAAAAATAACATTATTTTAGAAAGCAACACAGCAGATATAAAAAAAATGTATAAATGTGTACAAAAATTATGCTTAATTAATCAATAATAAATTCTTTAAAAATATTTAACAAATGTCCTCTTTAATAATATTATAAATTTACCTGCAATAGTATAATTATATATTTTTTTTCGAATGATTAAAGTTAATTTAAAAAAATTAAATGTGCACGTAGGCAATAAATTATACAAATTATTTGATGTATATGTAAAACAAATAATATTATATGAAGTACTGTTTCTTACGTAAATTTACAACTTAACCATTTAAAATCAACAACAATAATACTACAGTAGAAAAAAGCTATCAAAGTACAGAAATATTCATCATCATCATTCCCTTTCCGCACCTGATGGTGCACAGAGCACTAGGTTGGTACACCAATCGCAGCATATCTCGATCAATTTGTAAAATAAAGGTAAGCTGATCCGTCTTAGGCTTCAGGTACCAGTACAGTCCCTGGACTAAATAATTTTAGTACTCACTATTTGTACATTTGGGATTAGCATAAAAATCTCTGTCCAAATTACTGTAATCAATAGAATTCGGGAGCGAATGATTTGGAATAATATAGGTATCAGAAGAAACAATATAGGAACGAAGGTTATTTGACTTTTGCCTATCAGAAAATTTTATATTAAAGTCTTTGGAAACTCTTTTGTTATCCACGTTACAAATTTTGGAATTACCATCAGCTTCCACAAGAGCAGAATTTTTGCTAAATTTATGTAAATTTGATACAGTGGGTTTTTTGCTAAGCGGTTCAGATAAATTATTGTTCTTTGGTGTTTTTTTATTGTTTGTCATGTTTTGATCTCCAGACCTGCTATCGATAGCTGCAACTTGATTAATAAGACCTGAGTAATTTATTTTATCTACATGAGCGCGATTTTCATTTATTTTTATATTTTCGGGGGTTTTCAAGCGTTTGTTTTTGTATCTTCTATTCTGGAACCAGATTTTAACTTGTGTTGATGTGAGTTTTAACGACTGCGCCATTTGTTCTCTTTCCGGGGCTGACAAATATTTCTGCTGCTTAAATCGTCTCTCTAATTCATACACTTGAGCTTGAGAAAATAAAATCCTCGGTTTTCTTTTGCATCTCTGTTTGCCATTTTTTCTCAACTCCGTCTTTGAACTTGTCACGTGATCTTCTGAAAAAATAAAATCAATTCATTAAACACACCACAAAAGACACAGTTGAAAGGGGGAAAAAAAATTCTAGGCATTTACAGAAGTCAACAGTATTTTTGGTTTATCCAAATGTTTGTAGACAAACAATGGATTTCACTCCTGAAGAAAATATTAAGATTAACATATTAAAACAGAGATGGAGAAGGAAATATGGAATTATAGGCATTAACAGGGGTTATGTCATACGCTGATTTAACTGAGCACATTACAAACATAAAGAGCACTGCATTATTTTTATTATTGATGATTAACTTAACGCCGTTTTGTATCACCTCAAAAGCGTTTATTTAGATTATTTTTTTAAGTGTCGTGGTTTTCATTTTGTTCATTTTTTTTTTTGGTTATTTTTTTATTAAACGATTTTATGCAATTATAAAAATAAACACGGTATGATAAAATTACAAATTATTAATCAATATTAATTTGATTACAACATTTTTTATATGAACTTAATGGCAGGCAAACACTTACTAACACTCAATGAGGCTGACTAATTTCTACTCAATTTTTTTTTTATCCGAGAGTAAATCGGGTTAGTTATCGGGCTGTGGTCCCGTGGCTAGCGTTGCGGATTCACGGGTCAGAGGTCCGAAGTTCGAGCTCCGCTCTACCCCAACTTGATTTCCATTTTCTAATAGTGAGATATTTACAACTCGTTGAAAATGGCTACCGAAATTAAAATATTTGGGTAAATTACAAGAGCGCTAATATTTCTTTTTCTAAAAAGAAAAAAATATATATATGAAAACGATAATAATACATTGCAATCAACCCTAATTTTACTGTGTCATGATTTGGACGATGAGTGTGAAATAGGTTAGATTGAAAAATTTAAAAGAGCTCCATAGTAATATTATGCTTACACAATAAATGTCTTCTTATTACTTAATTGCTAGTATACGCTTAATTGCGGTCTCTGTGGTGTAGTGGTCAAGACGCTTGACTCACACACGGAAGGTTCCGGGTTCGATCCCGGTGAGAACACAAAATCATTTTTCTCAAGCCTGAGTGTTCTGTGGTGTAACTCACCACTGTAATTAGGCCTCCTGGCCCGTTGTGGTGGAAAAAAAAAAAGAAAATGTAATGAGTTTTTTTTACAAGCAGCAAGGATGATTTACAACAAAGTCTCTAGAATGTAGGATGTATGCCCGGAGAGCGAATTAGGGATGAAAGAAAGTAAGTCAAAAGTTATGGTAGTTAAAAGGGGAAGTAAGATTACTGAGAGCATATCAAATGTGAACTAGTGGCAGAATTGACTAAAAAATTGTCAATCAAAGCTAGACAGGAAGTGCGCCATGGAGTTTTAGTCCTAACACTTAAGTGTGGAAGTGAAACATGGAACTCGCAGAGGAAGGATGAAAGCAGAGTGAACACGGTTGAAATGTGATATCTAGATGAATGTAAGGGAAATCAATGTACGACAGGGTTACGAATGATGAAATGCAAGCAAATATGAGACAGGTATAATTGGTAAGATTAAGAAAGAGTCACGCAGGTTTGAACATGTAAAACGAACGGATGACGAAAGAATGGTAACATATATATGGCAAGAATGAATAGTAACGTCAAACGAGGATGACCAAGGAAGTAAAGTGGCATTATCGGATAAACCAAAATCTTAAGTCTGCTCATATCAAAAGCAGACACAACCTAAGGGCATGTATGACAAGATGTGTGAATGCGGAAGAAGCTAGAAATATGATAGACGTGTGTAGCGTAGTGTAGTCCACCCTCTATGCCTTTCCTCTTAGTGAAAGGGCATGATGGTAGTAGTAGGAATAAGCAATAAATATTTTATTATTGCTCCTCCTCTGTTCTTTTTTAAATTCCTTAAAATATTAATTTTTTTCGTTTTGAAAATGTTTTCTACTGTTTTTTTACACTTATTTAAATTTATTTTTTTAAATAGGTATATTTTTTCATTTCAAATATTACTTTCACTTATCTAAATACTGATAAGATACTTTTAACATAAGTTTTACCCGTTGTCTTTGGGTTCCAATATATCCTGTGTGTTTTTGAACTTTGAGCATGTTTTTAATGATTCGGATTTTAATTTAATCTTTAAACTACTTTGAATTTTGTTTTTTGCATTTATAATCTTATTATTGTACTTGAAATAATAAAAATATTTCATTGACAACCTAAACATGTTATATAATACGAAAACTTCACCGGTCCATTAGAATTAAGTCTAATATTCCGTTAACTGTAATGATTGGCCAATAATTTTGGTTTACTTGTAAACACTTTAACTTCTTGATGTAATCTTTTTTTTAAACTTAAAATAAATAAATTCAAAGTACCGTTTTCATCTAGAGTGATGAATTTATTATTTACTGCAAAAAATCGCACAAAATAATTTTACTGCATTGAAATGATAAAATTATAAATATATGATAATATGATGTATCTAGATTGTGAACATTTTGTACAAAAAAAATGCATCTTTAAAACCTTTTCGGGAATTACATCCGTGACCTGGTTACTACTTAAGTGTAATTCTGGAAAATTTTAGATAAATGAAATACGTGTGATATAAGTGATTAATAATTTAGAAGAAGAACTTACTTTGCATAGAGTCACAGCTTTCAGAATCACCATTTTTAGTTATTTTTTCCTTTTTTACATAAGGATTACATAACGAATTTAACTGTCTAACATGAGGTGATGTCAGACCTCCCGTACTTGCTTCGTTGGAGTCCAACACTTCAGACCCGTGGTGGAAGGTACTCGCCATTGCACACGAAGCACGATCACTCGTTAGAGTGTCTTCTTGAAGAAAGGACAAATCGGCTGACGCAGAAGAAGATATTGCAGAATTCGTCAACTTGGGAGGAGATTCGGTTGAACAAACTGGAAGATTGTATATTTCATTTTGATACCCATTGTTGTATGAACTGTAGCAGGCATTTTGACCATAGTGACATGGAGCGAGACTCGGAGACGACGAGTATGTCGGACAGTAATCTGGAAGAATTGTCGGATGATATCCGGTGCCTTCAAACTGGTTAGGAAAATAAACGCCGGAGTGTTCCTGAGAACCGTAAAACTGATAATTGCCATGCTGCGGATTGTGAAAATTGTAATAATCGACATGATCGTATGGAGGGTTATAATGATATTGATTCGGATGTGGATAAGCTTCTGCGTAATATCTCGGTGTGTCTTCAACCATTGCTTCCATATTTTTTATTTCGCTTTCTTCAACTTCAAAATTATCTTCAAAATGTGTCATTTTGTTATAATCCGTAGTCTGATCAACAATATTTAATATGTCTTTAACGGAAAATGGCGTGGTAAGATGACTTCCATTTATTGTTTCTGTTGTTGCTGATTCCAAAATGTCTTCATCGGCATTTAAAATAATTTCACGGTCTTCTTTTTCGTAGTTTAGAGTAATTTTATCACAATGTATGTCACTGCCGTGTTTCCTGTTCATGATTTCATTTTGTTTTACAAGAAGTGAAAACTCTAGTCGGTTATGTTTTATGTTGTAACTTAAAAGTCCGCTATCGTTTATAAAACTATTTTCTTTTTCAAGAACGGCTTGATGATTAAACTGGTCTTCTGTTTTAGTTGTAGAACAAATAATGTGTCTATTACCATAATATGTTGGTGGTTGTATCATTCTGAATGGTCTTTCTTACTTCTTAACGCACTGAACACAAAACTCACAAAACAGCCAACCATTTTAAAAGCACAAAAATATTTTATTTTGTTTTTGATCGTATAATCGATATTCAATTAAATTGCAATCGATTTTATTGCATCGGATTGAGTAATCGATTTGATTGTCAATTGTATTACTAAGCTGTTGTTCTACGATTGGTAGGTGTCGACTAATTGGGGTATTAGAGGTCTGACAGGGTCTTATGCCAGAGTTCAGCCATAGATATATTAAACGGATAATATCGTACAAGCCGCGTCTCTTTTACTCTCGAGTGGAAGATAACGCTTTGTCTCGTTTGCACCATTGCAAATATGAGAGGGGTGTCTGGTTAGTCATGTGAGTTGGAAAATACATTTTTGATATTATTATTTATATTTGTTAACAAAATCAACTCTATGATTGATCTTAAATTTAGTTAACAGAATGTCTGATAAATGCTAAATTTATTATTATGTATTCTTTAATAATAATGTTTAATCAATATTATTGATAAACTGTTTGATGTATTTTTCCATTTCATAATAATTTTGACTCACTTACTTAAAACTTAATTTTGTGGCTTCGCCTTCTCTCTTAATGGAAGTATGATCCTTACTTTTTCCCGGTTGATATGAATATATTAGACTTCACATGATTTTTTTTTCTTAAAATGTCTTTTTTCCAACATTTCTAATATGACGGAGGATAAAAGATCATACCGTACCGTAAATAGTATTAAAATTTGCCGATAAATCACATTTTTTAAAAAGTTAAAGGTACGCAGACAAAGAAAATTAACTATAAATTTTTAATAAGTTAAAATTTTGCAAAAGCATTATCTTTGTAAAAAAAAAGTATGTGGTGGTGAATTATGACAATAAATAATAAACAAACCGAACTGAATTAATTAACTTTTTATTTGTTTTCAAAACGTTACAGATAAAAATATTTTTCTAATTTTTCTAATTTTTCTTTTGATTTCAAAAATAATTTGATGAAATACGTACAAGACCCAAACTTGAGAAAATATTTTTGTGGCTGACATCAAAGCAAAAGATTTTTTTTTTTCAAGATCGATCTATCTACCATCCATGCCTTCGATATGAAAATAACTATATTTATACTTTTTATCCACCTAGACATAGAGGATTTCTTATCATCATCATCAGTGGTACTACAGCCTGTTGTGGGCCCTGGCCTCCTCCAAAATTTGTCTCCATTCATCCCTGCACCCTGCGGTTCTTCTCCAGTTCGTCAGGCCAATTGCTCTAATGTCACATTTCACACAATCCAGCCATCTTAATTTCGGTCTGCCTCTGCTTCGTCTGCCTTCCAGACTGGTATAAAGAATCTTTTTTGGGGTACGGTTATCATTCATTCTGTGCACATGGCCCAACCATTGTAGTCTTCTTATTTCGAGAAATTGTGCAATGTTGGGTTCACCATATAGTGCCTCTAATTCGTGATTAAACCGTATCTTCTACACTCCGTTATAGTTGACAGCGCCAAATATCTTCCTTAATATTTTTCATTCAAATACTAATACCATATTTTATTCTCTTTTGGTCATAACTCAGCATTCGGAACCATATACAATGACCGGTCTGAGAATAATTTTGTAAATAATGGTCTTAGTTTTTCTAGTGAGCAATTTGAATCCCAGAGGTTTAAACAAGCCATAACCACATATGTTTGCTACCGATAACCGTGTTCTAATTTTGGTACTATAATTGTTATCATTAGTCATTTCAGTACTGAAATATTTAAAGGAGTTGACATTGTCTACGTGGTGTGACCTAACGTCAATTGCCTGCTATACATAGTTTATTTGTGACTCTATTGCTAACATATATTTAGTCTTAGATGTAATTATTTTAAGACCCGTGTCACTTGCAGCCATTTCTTGCTTTAAAAAATTCATCCTTTAATTCCAGGACAGTTCTGGAGATTAAGTCTAGGTCATCTGCATAGGCTAATATCTGGGTGGTTTTTTCAATTTACTATGAGAGGATTTCTTATTGTACATTGTATTTGTATGAATTAAAATTTAGTTGAAATTTTCTTCTCACTGTTCAAGAGTACTGCATAGTGCTGATTTTAATTTTTATTCACATGCCACTCAAATATTTAGGAATCAACCCGGAGACCTCTTGCGTGGTAAGAAAATGCGATAATAAGAATATTAGACCACGAGGCGGTCCAAAACTAACTTTTTGTCTTCCATTCAATGATTTGGAATAATATCGCAGTCAAGTAATCCTTAACGATTTGAGAACATAATCGATTCCCTAGGATACAAACAATATTTTGAATTCAGTGTGTAGAGACTCATGATCTTGGTCTCTCGCTTCGCTCTTCTCGCGCGAGAATGATGGCAAGAACTGCAAACTATTCACTCTTGGATTACTTTCTGAACTGTAGTTCAATCACAAATAACTATCGACGTGCTAATAAGCGACGTGATAACAATTTCTCGCCATGGTTTTTTATATCGTATTCGCGATCACAATGCAACATGCGTGAACGCCTAATATTAAATGTGAAAATATTTACGTTTCGCGACGTATAATCCTGCTGCGCAATCACATATTTGAATTTTGCCGGTGTAAATATGGAAAATATTCCGAAATTGCTATTATTATTTATCATGCTATTTATTGCATTTAGCCAGTGTTTAGCAAGCCAAATGTCAAAAAAAGCAGTCGCCATAGTAATTGTCATTTTGAACTAAATACTCCTTACTTTTTTGCAAATGCAATATATTGTATTATTTTTTAGAGTAAACGCCGATTTTTTGCGAGTAAACTATATTTATTTACGAGGAAAACAAAAAACAAATTGACATGAGCGTTGGCTTAGAGATTACACACGCGTTGATTTATGACTGCGATAGCTTCAGCATGTTCATTATTAATATTTTTAATTGAATCATTTACTTGGTAACACTTTATTATAAAACATTTGATATCACCCGTCGATGGGAGGAGTGCTCTCCCGAAACTATAGTTGTGTTCTTGTAAAATAATAAAATTGTGTCACGCTAATAACAAAGTTTTCAAAATAATTTATGTTCATTATTACTCATTGTGATCGCTCAAATGCTTAGCATGTTTTTAAACACGTCGATAGTTGTTTGTGATTGAAGTACTGAATCGATATACTTCATATCTGAACTGAATTCTAAAGGGTTCAACTGTTTTTGTAGAAGTTGTTCCAGTGTTCTCTTCCCGTCAGAAATTTGACATTCTTACTAGTTAAAGTCGAGGTATACGTTCAAGGCGCACGGAAAGAGTGCAGTAGTGCGTTGTGACGCTATCCAGTTAAGTTTAGATAAAAATTATCCGGTTGATATTCACAAATATATATGGTATATATTCGTATGTCTAGTCGCCAATTTTTATCGAACTGGGAATGCTTGGCTACAATAGTTTGGAGAAAAGAAGAAACTCATACTTGCTTATGTATTTTTTCCGATTGATCCGTGATATTATGATCAACATAGGTGTAACGGTGAGTATTTTTCATTATGTGCACTGTCTTTAAGACAAATGGAAGCGGGCATTGGTTTCCGGGTAGTCTCCATCATAATCATCAACATCAACATTCCCTTTCCGCATCTAACGGTGCATAGAGCGCTGCATTGATAACCAATTGCTGCGTATCTTGACCATTTTTGTTGCATGAAGGTAAGACGATCAGTCTTACGCTCGGGTACCAGTCCAGGGACTGTGAAATATTTTAGTGTGAAAACACCCTTTTAAATAAATATTTTCGGGTAGTCTCACAAATGCAAATGTTTTACGGGAATAAAATTAATTTTTCTTATTAAAACCAATCAGACGCTCCTCGGAGGATACAAAAAAACACTTTCTATCTCCTTTTATCGTAATGCCGAGTTAATACATCTGACCTTTTCGTTCCCCCGCATTGGGCGTGTTCCTTAAATTGATCGGGGATATTAAATGCCATGAACCTCCCTCTACAATACGGTGTCTTTATTGGTTTGTAGGTAGTATCTACGTATAAATACAGGCATGTGAAAAGATTAATCAATTATATAATTCGATAACACCCAAGAAAATAACTCGTCAATTTTTATTTGTACATGCTGTTTTGTTGTTTTTCCTACTGAGTTTATTTATTTATTGAGGACAATTTATAAAGCGCCATTTTCGTGAAAATTCACATCACAAGGGCACTGAACAATAAACATCCCAACACGTCTTTCAGCTACAGAGCGCACGGACGTTTCGAAATCTAGCCCCGGTTTACCCTGCACAAAAAATGATGAAGAGTTTTTAATTAATAAATAGTCGTTTTTACAAATTAGATTACATGTCCTGCAGCTACAGAGCGCATAGGCGGTTGAAAATCTAAACCCAGTTTTCAGTTTTAATTGAAGTTAGAAACATTTTATGTTAATTTAATTTACATAATATTGATGTAAGTTGATATTACTAAAAGTCTTGCAGCTGCAAAAATTTATAATATTTACATATTACACGAAAGTCAGAAAACATCTTAGAAAATAATAATTAAGAGTTATCCTGTAGATAGACTTTTTTTAATTATTTATAATGTACAGCAGTGGCAAATAGTGATTTTATTTACAGGTAAGCAAAAAAAAAATCATATATTTATACCTACATAGGAGGTACATAATATAATGTAAGTAATATATACTATAATTTTTTTTTTTGTGGTTCTGTGTGATACAACAACTCTCATCAAAGAAATCAACTCAAACGATGTAACTTCGTGATATATTATATTATATAGATATCGATTACTTTAATATACAATTCATTAAAAAAATAATTAAAAATACCACTATGAATTCAGTCGATATTAGGTATTCAATTGAAATGTCAACTGGCCGCATTGTTCTAGTAATTACTAGTGTTAAAAACGGCCGCGTGGAGTGCTATATGTCCTGCAATATGACGTATGAAAGAAATTAGGGTCTTATGTCAAAAGTACCATCTCAAAGAAAAATAGTCCTTAAGAAACAATGTTTGAAATACTGTTCTCCAAATCAAGAACCTTCAAATAATTTGTGTGATCTGCAAATTTAATCTAGGAGAAAAAACCCGCACTGGGGTTAATACATTAAAAATAAAATATACTTATTTGTATTAAAAAATAAGCTGAAATAATTGGCTAGTTTCTTGGTTCACCGCAGGCGCTGGCGCGCTTTATTAAAATTTATATTTATATTAGGATAAAAATACAAACGGTGGAAATGATTTAAAATAAATAGTATTTATTTATTTGTTTTTCTGTAAATAAAGTTACAATAAAACATTATTATGGTTAGTCAAATATAATGGTAAGCTGTGCATAATCGCTTCTATACACGGTTTGCCCCTGATGTACAGTACCACAGGAACAGTTAATAAATAAAATATATTTTCAACGGCAATGCCTAAAAATATTTTTTAATTTTTATCTTCCTAGTTTCAGACAAATAATTTCAACTGTATACTTTCATAAATCAACTTTTTATGATCTCTTTAATATGACAAACGTTAGTAAAATCATTTTTTGTTTGTTTTGCTTTTTAATGAAAAAATAAAGGGCGGGTCTTCCGTAAAAACTTTATTATTCTCTCTGTGCAACTCTTTCCTATTGGTTGCTCACCCACCAATAAGGAGAGATGTTTATAGTGACATGTGGGAGACAGGTAGATAATTATCTCATACTGGGATTTGTGTTGTAAGATACTTATAAAAATATATGTGTACGTTGGTAAAATTAGATTTTCGACAGATATTTCAACAAATATGGAAAAATTATGATTTAAATTGAGCCCTTGTCTAAAAAGGTAACAATTCGAAGGTTATAAAAATCCATCGATAAAAACAACTAGTGTTAAACGCAATATAAAACACTGGTGAGATTTCTGGTAGGTGCGGAGGTCAGTGTCAAACAAGATCCTGACGTCACTGCGACCTGGGTAGTTATATATATATATATATATATAGTTGGATAATTTATAAAGCGCCATTTTTGTGAAAATAACCTCAAGGGCGCTGTACAATTAATAAATATTCCAGTACGTCTTGCAGCTACAGAGCGCATGGACGGTTGGGATTTTAGTTCCTCGTTTTCAATTAAGATCAATCAAAAATTATAACAGATAGGAGCTAGATTACAGGACGTCTTGCAGCTACAGAGCGCATAGACAGTTAGAAATTTAACTCCCATTTACACATTTTAAAAATTGACAAATAAATTTAGTGTATTAAAAAAAAAAATAATATGAATAGTAAAAAGGAGTAAGATTACAACACGCCTTGCAGCTACTAAGCGCATAGACGTTTGGAATTCTAGACCCCGTTTACAAAATTTAGGTATTTTAAAGTTGATATATGAAAGCTAGATAACCAATCATCGTGCAGCTACAAAGCGCATGGACGAGAGGAATTCCAGCAAAGTTAAAACAATATCAATAAATTTATAAAAAATAGAGTAAATTAGTAAATTGGTCAAGTTATATTGTAACAGGAAGATCTGATTTAGGTTGAATAATAATTTAAATTTTATTGAATCACCAAAATAAAACTTGTAAAATGTACCTATTTAAAAAGGGTTTTTTTTTAGATTTATAATATACGAGCTGAACCCGGAAATGTTTAGCTTTTGCTAAATTTGGGTAGGTAATCATATTTTATTTATTTTATTTTATTTTATAAACATTAACGGCAAATCTGCCTTTTACAAATATTTATAATATTAACATATTTGGCTAAATATATATTTTTTTTAAGCATGAATTTCCTTATACCCAAGATTTATAAAATAAAATTAAACCAAAAATTTTACAATATTTATATTTAAAAAAATAACCTACAAATTATACAGCATATTCAGTAGAAAGTTTAAATAATAAAACATTCTTCAGTAAAACAACAAGAAAATTATAAGTTCTGTTTCACACAGCTAGTCAAAGTGAACAAAAAACTGTTCATATATATATATATTATAAAATGCATGAATAAATCAATATAATTACCATTCACCATCTTTGAAAAAGTTCAAAAGGTTTTTTCTATAGGAACAATACCCTACACTAAATATATCAGATACGTGGGAATGACTATTGCCGAGTTCATGAAGTCTATTTAATACGGCATTACAAGTATACACTGTCCGTGAATTGTTGCTACAAAACGGTGGCACCTGTCTAGTCATTCTTCCATTTATATAGATTAAATGAACACAGTCGAACATTTGATATCAATTATTGTATTTAGTCCAATTTAGATATGTACGTATACGTGATTATTTTTATGTTTCGGTGTACGTAAATTATGAGGACAGACAATTTTGATAAATAGGTATTCAAACATTATTTTTTTTTTACTGTCTTACAAATGACCTTGACTCTGTGCGAAAAATACAACTGCATGTCAGACTCTTCGTTAGAATAGACAAAATCGACGTTTCTTTGTCCCGTTTTCCGCACCTCGCTTCCGGCCTTACGTGATAAGTCCTTATGACTTATTACGGGCACGATGTCTCCCAGGTTCTCATTCAGACTTCTAAGTCTCACATTCGTAGTTCAAATATAAACTCCTGAGAAACAGTCAGCCGTCGACGTCCAGGAACGCGATAACCTTCTTCGGCGAGGCATTTGTAGAATATGGCAAAACCTTCGTCATTCCCGAGGTTCCTTAAATTGAAATTCTGTAATAAAATACTCCTGACAATTTTTAAAAAAAATACATATGTAACAGATACAACATGTACCCATCAAATAAATATTAAAGTAAATGCTGCCGCCCGTTAATTAATAAATGCGTTTGTAGTGTCTACATTCGATTATTGTAATGGTATCTACGCAGGTCTACCAATGAATAAAATGACTCGACTAAAGTAGTGACTTTGGGTACTACACTGGCTACGCTTTCCACAGAGGGTGGAATACAAACTCTCTTACAAAAGTTATTATACCTCTACGCAAACAGCGCACTAAATTCGGCAACACGCGTTGGCGGTCGCAGGCCCTACAGCATGGAATGCTCTCCCAGCACAGGTCCGAAACTGTGAGAGTGGAGTGATGTTTCGGAAGAAACTTAGAACCCACGTGTTCTCTAAATCATTTAAATAAATCCTTAGTAAATGATAAGAAATGAAATTGTTTTGCTTAAATTACAAATTCGAAAAGTGTTATTTCTTTACATAATTACTTTGTAAAGCGCCCTTGAGGTATTATATTACGAAAATGGTGATATATAAGTTATCCATCATGATAATAATAATGCAAACTTTATGTCTCACAGTAAAAAATATAATTTATGCTTCGTGGGATCAGAAATTTAGCCCCCGGTCAAATATCTTGAACTTGGGTTTGTTCTTTGTTGACCTGTCATCCTTGTGCTTAAGGGCTAATTCGTGTTTTGACATTTACACGCGTTGAAAGGGACACGCTTAAACCAAATGGACCTTTTAGGGATTGTGTTACCCATAAATAACAGTTCTGAATACAATCGGATAGGAATATTTATAGCTAAGTTACTAGACGCCATCTAGTTTATTATTTTGGTAATATTTCTAGACAGCAAAAAACACGTAAATCAAGTTTTAAAAATTATATTTTTTCACACATTCACACACAATTCATAAAATCTACAAACAATATTAAATTTTGATAATTTATAAAGAGAATCAGGAAAATACTACGCTTTAAACAATGTATATTATAACATAAAATATATTCATCGTCATAATCATCATTCCCTTTCGACACCTAATGATGCATAGGGCACTGAATTGGTACACCAATCGCAGCGTTCTTTGTTCATTTCTGTTGCAGGGGCATTAAAATATTACAGCGTAAAAACCACTTTTAAAACAATATTTCGTGTCAACCCGAAACCTGGTGGACAATGTTATTAAGGATGACAAGTATGGCTACATTATACACGGTTTTTCAGGGCCAGACCGCGAAACTTCAAAGGAACATTTCTCACGGTAAGCTTTAAAAAAAATCCTTATAATTTTTTTCCAAAAAGTCCTTTAAAAAAAACACTTTTTTTTATAATCTCAAAATGGAGTATTTCTTTAATTTCTTAGACCGCAAACCCTTACCCCTCTACAAAAAAAAATGAGATAAAAACGTATTTGACTAACGCGCAACGAAGCAATACGCACGAGGGCCCCGATTACAATGAAAAGTTAACAGTTATCTTCAAATTTATCTACAAAGTAAAATTAAGTTTCCTGTGTGAAAAATGGAATTTTCATATATTTTTTTCCTTAGCATGTTCAATTACAGGTGGCCAATTAAGACATAAAAACAATTCGTACAAAATACATAGTTTTGTTGATTAATTTCGATTTTACTTTATGGACAGTCGAGTGTAAATCTGAGTCAAGTATAATTGATAAGATAAAGAAAGGGTCTCTGAGATTGTTTGGTCACGTAGAACGAATGGACGACGAAAGAATGGTAAAACAAGTATATATGGCGAAAATGAACGGCAACGTGAGACGAAGACGACCAAGGAAGACGTGGCATGATCAGATAAACCAAAATCTTAAGTCTGGTCATGTCAAAAGCAGACAGAACCGAAGGGCATGTGTGACAAGTTGTATGAATGTGGAAGAGGCTAGGATTGTATGCCAGGATAGACGCGTGTGACGGTCCATTCTCTCTGCCTACCCCTACGGGGAAATGGCGCGATGGTAGTAGTAGTAGTAGACAGTATAAATAACTCTGTTTACTTCTCATTGTAATCGGGGCCTAGACGCGGACAAGTGAAGCAGCTGGGTAGGAGAGGAGTTACGGTTTGTGAAGGGACTGCTTGTTCGAGAAATTAAGGATTTACTACATTTTGAGATCGTTTTTTTTATGACTTTTTGAAAAAAAAATATTATGATGTTTTTTAAAGCTTACCACGAGAAACGTTCCTCTGAAGTTCCGCAGTCTGACCCTGAAAAACCGTGTATATCCTGTTTGTCATTTATGTTTGAATAATAGTTGTCTATCGCCGTTTCCTAATAAAGTAAATAAATAAATAAAACAAACATAATTAAATATATACAAAAGGAATTCACCTTCCTTTAATTTCATTTTTTGGTTTGTAAATTGCGATTATTAAAAAAATAAAAGACGTAATACAACAATAAAATAAATATAAAACATTTTTACTGCTGTAATTCGTTCCAAAAATCCATTTCACATAAAAGTTAACTGACAAACTACACCAATTAATTAACCAATCACATTTTATTACTAAACATACAAATTTAACACAGCACTCATTAAAAAAAACACCATTCCAACATTTGAAGTTGTGCAAGTAGTTTTTCCAGTTATATTAGTCATTAAATTTCTTTAGAATTCATTAGAAATAATTGGATCCCAGTAAAAATGTTCTCATTTCTCAATATATTGAAAATAACAAACGTTGGTGATTGTGACTCTTTTTACTATTTTCTTTGAAGAAATTTGAACTCTAGCATTGAGCGAGGTTAGATTTTCAATTTTAGTTTGTTGTATGTTGATATTAGGAATATATATTGACTTTTTTTGTTTAAACGAAGAGTTTATATCGCCCATTTGATGGAATAAAAAATTTGTCCTGTAGAAATTAAAAAATTAAAACCAAAACACTATTCTTAAAAAAAAGAAATAAATAAAATAGGGTTCGAACTAATATATTTTGACTACATTATTATTTTTAAACAATTATTAGAGGAATAGTTTAACTTAAAATTTAAGAAAAAAAACAAAAAAATTGTGTGATTTTAAATGCATGTGTCGTAAGCGCCCTAAAAGTATTATATTACAAAAATAGCGCTTTAAAAGTTATCCATATTAATAAAATAAAGTGCCTTATTTCTTTTCAATACTAAAAATTTGAAATTCCACTTGGATCACTTTTTTGTAAAATAATATTTAAGTCATTGAAATCCGACTTACGTTAATAAATACTTTGTTTTACGTGAGTACTAATGTACCCCAAGCTTCATCAAATTTTCAAAAGACGTACCTAATCTACTTGTCAAAAAATAATTATATTATGGTTACACGATGTTTTTAAGAGTGTGTTTAATAACCTACCTTTGAAATTAATCGTTTTTGTCTAACATTTGTTTATTTTATTTTATTACCGCGATTTTGAAACACTATTGTTTTAAAATGGCAAAATTGTATGATTTTTTTTATCAGACTGCAGCTTTAAAATAAATTGCAAATATTTTTATTCTGAGATACTTGTCTAATAAAGAAATAAAATTTCTTGAACGTACTGTAGGGTGAGTTTAGGTAGGTGATTTTGTGTATGCGTTAAAATGTTAGATAACCTTTTATACTGGGTTGATCTTACTGCTAATATGCCACAAGAGAGAGTGTTTTACTTTTTCCGCTTTTATTTTCCCTATTTATCAATTTAATAACCCAAAACCTTCCCTGTTCTTATCATTTATATGCCGATAATTTGCAGTTGTATATTCAATTTGAACCCCATGCCATTGATGAAGCACACAAAGTAATATTACATGCACTCGAGCATATCTCTTTATGGACCAAATACCAATCCCATACCAATACTGAATCAACTGCTCCACAACTGTATAGCTTATGTTAAGTTTTTGTTATTTTCATTGTGTGTTTTTGTATTATAAATAATAAAGATGTACATAAATACCTTGTTTTTAAAACTGTCTGAATATTTGTTAATTATGTTTATTTTTTAAGTTAGTCTTCTTTGTTTATTCTCAAATGTAATTTCAAAAAACTAAATTGTTAAGTGTGCTCGGCACGGGAAACCCCAGTGAGGTCACATTATTTTTATTATTAATTATAGTTTGTAAGCGAAAAATATGAATAAATAAATAAATAATGGATTTCTCATACATCCAACAAAAACCCAAGTTTAACTAGCTAATTTTTCCACACTCCGTCTTTTCAAAATAAATGACGTGGAAATTCCATTCAAGACTTCAGTCAGAAACTTATTATCATACACAAGCATTTATGATGGATTTCTCCCGTAAAACTATTACTACTGTTGATGATAGAATGTGCAGTCTTGCTAAAAAGACTTTGAGACATATCGGTAAGATGCACATTTTTTGTTTGAATTTTAATATTTTTTCTATACGATGGTTTTTGTGAAATTATGGTTGAGATTTCAATAATTTCGCCTACCTACTAGGAAACGCCTGAAAATACTAAAATTTTAATGTTCCATATATTTATAAAAAATAACAGCACTACAGAAAATATTTACATTTTATGTAACAATTATAGTTTTCTACTTACAGACATTTTTTTCGCAAAATGTGAATTACATAAACTAGAAATTTAACGCAAAAATATAAAGATAACTGAAATAAAAGTTATGGTTTGCATATTTTAGGTACCTACATATATTACATTTTAATCATTAAATTATATGAAAGTGAATAAGTCTTTTTTTTCCACATCCGCTTCTAAGTGGAGCATGCAGCCACATCAGACGTCTCTATGAGACCCTATCGCTAGCCAGCACTCTCGCCTCCTTCCATGTCAATCCCGCGTCACTTAGTTCCACTGAATAAAGCTGAAAGATCGTCATCAACGGCCTTCCGGATGGTAGTGGCAGCCCGTAGGTTTAAAGAAGAGGGAAGATGAGTTTAGGTTCTTCTGAGGCATGCGCTGCACGTATACAAGCCAGGTCTACCACCGCATCCTCAAAGTGGTCTTAATAGGAGGCTGTTATTATTGTCTTTAATTTGGGTTTTAATGTTATTTATGAAATCGAACCACTTTACGACAAACATTACATAAGCACTTACTCTCAAAACTAAGGAGTTAGGCGTTTGAAGGTTTGTTAAGGTGCCAAGATGTTCACCCATTATTGTCATCGCGGGAGTACTGGCATTATACAAGATTTACATTATAAAAATATTGGCTAGTTAAAAATCAAAACGCAATATAACAAACAATAATCAAAATAACAATAATATAACAAACAATAATTAAAACGTTCTTAAATGCACTGTTTGAAACTAATTATTAATGTCGTAATAAAACTTTCTTTTTCATACAATTTTTTCTCTGTTTATTTCAGTATAAAATATTTTTGTCTACCAGATATTATGTTATTATCTTATATATACTTACTGTAAACTATTTTTTATTATTTGTTTTTAACAAGAATTTGTTAATACTATTTTTTTATACGTATAAGTGTATGTAAATGTATATATTTTTTTAACATATTACAACAGAGATGAAGAACATTCAAGAAAAGGTAATATAGAAGTCCAGGCATCTACAGGGCTTATGACCTGTCAATGGCTGGTTTAAGTGGCCACTTTACACACTGTGTAACATTCCTGTAGATGCCTGGACTTCTATATTACCTTTTCTTGAATGTTCTTCATCTCTGTTGTAATATGTTAATATAAACAGCTCCCCAGGGAGTTGAATCCAGTTCTTGTCTACAAAAATTTGGACAAACTCAAAATATTGTTGATATATTTTTTTGTTTAAATTCTTTACAAGTTATTTACAATTTGCTTTTTAATTCAATTACTTTTCTTTTATCCATATTTTTTTTTCTTTTTTACTATGTAAATTTTCACTTTTTATTTTACATGGCAGAATGCTTTTTATTGTTTCTACATGTATATAAAAAAGCGTTGTTTATCTTTTAAATTTTTACTTACTATGTTTCTACTTACCTGTATAATTTTTGTAAATGCCCCTTGGGCGTATTGTAAAATTAAATAAATAAAAATATATATATAAATAGGTCTGAATATGAACATTACAAATACTGCTAGTAACTTAATACGCACTAAAGACCATTGCCCTTACAAAAAGAAATGTATAAAAGCTCAAATGCGCATATGAAAGATCCATGCCTAAGGGACAGAATAAGAAATGAGCAAATTAGGAACAGAACCAGGATAGTGAATATCATGGATCGCGTAGCCAGACTGAAAGACTGAAGTGGCAATGAGCGGGACCTGTTGCAAGACATGACTTCACAAGATGGACCCCTAAAATTTTATTTTCGAGACCCTGGGAAAATAAGAGAGGCGTCGGAAGACCTAAAAAAAGATGGTCCGATGACAAAGCCACCGTGGGGGGTAAAAATTGGCTGCCAGCAGCAACCGACCGAAAACAATGGAATGACATGAAAGAGGCATATATCCAGCAGTGGAGGATGGAAGGCTGAAGAAGAATAAAAATACAGTGCTTAGCATTACGAGTACTGAATATTATTAGAATATTAAACTTCTTTTAAAAAACTGGTCCAGATCGATTTTATCCCGTGGCTCAGTGCATTCGGCGATCGCCTCCATTCTGGGGGCATCTGGTTTGTATCCAGCAGCTGAATATATGTACCAGACGGCGCCACAATACTACAAATATGAATATGATGGACTTGTGCCCATACATTATCACACTTTACGTATTTTTCATCCAACTTTATGTATGTAAATGTAGAAGGTATTAACCATAACCACTAACCCATTACTGTTGTTAGGAAAAGATCGATTTTTAAAAAAATTTAAAAGATTAAATTTTTGAAATTTATGTACGTAATGTATTAGTTTGGCGTTGTCCCTCTATCCTCTGCCTACCCTTACGAGAAATGGCGTGGTGTAAAAAATGACCAGAAATCTATTATCATTCCGCTCAAATACGGAAATAATTATAAAAGTAGATTTTACTTATATTATTTATTGACTATGGGGAAGTTCAGCGGCTTAAAAAAAACCTTAGTTTATAAAGTATCAAACTAAACTAAAATTTAAAAAAATATTTTTTGATGCATTGTTTTATCATCGCTATGATTTTTTTATGATTCGTAATTTTGAAGTTTTGAAATTATGCTGCCAGTGACTTTACAAGTTCTAGTCGGTGAGTTTTGCTGATTGGTGAGTTGGCTCCTCAGAAACAGTAAATCTATCACAACACTGGTTGTGATTGGAAAGAACTTGTAACGTAGTTCAAAATTGTTCATATTTTTTTTTATATACGTGTTCGATATAGGTATTTTGCCGTACAATTGAATGACTCAATTCTTACCTCGCGTAAGAAAAAAAATATATATTCGATTTCCTGTAGCACTGAACTTCCTTATTATTAATGGAATTTTATAGTAATTAGACAATAAGTTACATTTTCTTATAAGTTATAAATTACACTTCCACTAATTTAATTGATCAATTAGCGCATTTATCCCCCAACGGGCGTATTCAGACTCGTAAACATTAGATAGTGTTAAATATTTATACGAAACAAAATATAATCGTACCTACATTAAAACTTTTTTACAAAAATAAGCACTTCAGATAATATTTCATTTGTAGTTGCACCAAAATATAAAACCATCGTGCTGATACGACACATGGTTTTAGTTGTTTACTACTGAGGTGTAGGTGCATAGCGGGATTCACATGTTAGTGTTATTAGTGTCCTGCGAAGAGACTGGGGCGTCTCGAAACCGATAGATGTAGAAAAGTAAGTAAGTGGTTATGTACAATTATTGACTAATATTTAATAAAATGCTTGACCACGCGTTAATGCTTTGAATATAAAAAACAATAAGAATATATTTAATAAAATTATTACACTATAAATATTATTACACTTATACACATTATGTAAATGCTTTGAAAAGTTTGGAACACTAGAAAATCATATTTTTACAAACGTTTTACATGAAGTCAAAAATATGACTATTTATATTTAAAAAAATATGTTGCTACTCATTTGATGTAATTTATTTATTTTTTACTTTTCCACTTTTCTGTTTTTCTTTTCTTTGTGAACTACGTGCATAACCCAATAAAGAAGTTCAATATTATGGTAAATTGGATTATATTTTTTTTTTCCTACACGCAGATAAAATTAAAGCATTAAATAATAATTGTAAAACGAGGTTTCTTGAAAAAGTATTAAAATTAAAAAAATAAATAATATGAAGTACGTTCTACGACTTTACTAGTTCTTTTGAATCAACCAATGATAGTATTGTGATAGATTTCCGGTTTACGGGAAGTCGATTCACCAATCAGCGGAATTAATTAATTTATTTATTTATTATGGATAACTTATATAGCGCCATTTTCGTAATAAAATACCTCAAGGGCGCTTTACATGGTGATTCTATTGTTAAGTTAATTTAATTGAAGCTTTTAACTTTGTAATTTAATTAAAATAATTCACCGAAAGAACTTAAAGAACTCACCGAAGAGAACTTATGACGTCACACGCGTAGTAATTTCAAAATTACAAAACTTTAAGAAATCATTGTGTTGATAACACGATACACAGTATCTTTAAATATATAATTCTTCTTTACGTGTGATGTCACTGAACTCCTCCTAAACGGCTGAACCGATTTATGTTCGGTTTTCAGGGAAATGTAGATCTTTGCGCTGTACGTGTTCGTAGATATTAAAATTTTCAATCGAAAATGTAAAAAAATAAAATAAGTATAAAGCTTTTTTTCAACGGCCTGCCAGGGTTGCATTCGACGAGAATGCATATTATACAAAAAAAAAATTAAAGGATGTTTTTTTTCGTGTTTAAAAAACGTTTGGGTTTTAGTTCAACATTCGCTTTTTATGGATCGCAATCAAATTCTTTGCTTACATTACTTAAGATTTTTTTCCATTTTTTTCTTTAAACTACATTTTTGGTAATACTAAAATAATATTAACAGACATTAAATACATTTTTGAAAATCGTATTCATGAAAAAAGTGTACCCATGTTGGTAAAAAGAGCTGAGTTTAACATTTGCAAAATAATGATATATTTGAAAATGAATTATTTTATGTTTTTGAATTCAATAAATACCTACTTAAATTTAATATTTGAATATTAATATTTTTTGTTTTTGAATTCAATCATTAACTAGTACCTAGGTACCTACTTATGAATAAAAAGTTTTTTTCCAAGCCAATAGCAGGCAAGCCAACGTTCGGGCAGGACAACGTTGGTCGGACCCGCTAGTATATATACACATATATTTTAAATTTGGCTAAAAAAATTTAACCTGATAATATTTTATCTTTATGTATAAAATTCCTCTGTACGTGTGATGTCACTGAACTTCTCCTAAACGGCCGGACCGATTTACGTGCGGTTTTCAGAGAAATATAGATCTTTGCCCTTTTCGTGTTCGTAGATATTAAAATCTTCAATCTTATTTGTAAAAAAGAAGTAAGTAGCATAAATGTTTCATTCATCGATCTACCAAGGTTGCATTTGAGGAGAATGCATTTACAAAAAAATGGAAAGATGTTATTTTTTTGTGTACAAAAAATATGGTTTTTGAATGTTTACATACAACATTCGCTTTTTTTGGATTTTAATCGGATTCTTTCCTTACATTTCTTATAATTTCTTCTCATTTATATCTTTTTACTGGATTTTCGTAATAATACTCAAATAATATTAAATTCAATACAAATTTAAAAATCGTATTCCTACATAAGTACACCCCTCTGTTGATGAGAAGACCGAAGTTTGACGTTTGCAAAAAGAATGCCAAATTTGAAAAAATGTTATTTTATGTTTTGGAATTCAACCATAAACAAGTACCTAGCAGTGGCGAGCGGTGAGTTTTTAAATTGGTAAGCTATGAAAATTCTGATAAAATGTCCATAGCGGTAGTACGGCATATAAAAAACAAGTCTATTTTATATTTGATAAATAATTCCTAACAAATGGCTCTAGCGGCTAATAGTTTTAGTAAAAATATTTTCTAATGTAGCACAAACATTTAATTTGAAAAATACAATTTAAAAAAATATAATTGCAAAAAAAATTGTGGAAACCCTATGGACTCAAACCCCCGCCTACGTCATTAGAAAGCAACGACCCATCCACGCTGCTATTTCGCGTTTTGGGCTAAGCGTCGAAAAAATAATTAATAAACTGGATAATACATTAGCGCACCAGTGCATCTTTGGTTAAGTCCGACTATTATAACTTGTCTTGAAATAAAACACTATTTCTTAAAAAATGATAATAATTAAATAATTTAAAAGTATTCCTTACCGAGTACGATAGTTCACCAAACAAAACATAAATTACGTTTTAAAAATCATTGTTTCATCGACTTTTATATCACATTATTATTCACAAAACGACATAAGTTATACATATTATAATTCTTCATATATATTTATTTATTATACACTAGTAACGTTTTTATCATAACTCTAACTAAATTTTAAAGGTTTAAATGGATACTGATGAATAACCTACAATATTCAACTGTCATCGTATATCGTATGCACAAAAACGAATTACAATTAAAAAACAATTAGCGAATCTTTGTTTTTTAAAACCCACTAAAGGATTTATCCTATATTATGGATTAAAATATCAATTCGTATCGATTAAAATATCAAAATATTAATTTATTTTAAAGCAAATTTACTTTCAAACCACCGAAACATAAGTATGATCAATTACGTACTTATTATTGCAACGACATACAAAATATATTCGTTATTTCTTTCTTACACATAACGAGTGCGTATATTGTCACCTCCCTTAGACTGTCGTAAGTCAAATTAATGTATTTTAAAGAATACTAGCCCTTATGAAAAAGTATTGAAATGCTAAATTGCATTAATGAAAGCTGCAAGATTTTACTGTAATCGCAAGTGTAATTTTTCGAACGAGATTCTAAAGTTTTAGGTTAAAGACGTATTTGAATTAGTGATTTTAAAGGGAGCAGAGTAATCTCGTGTAATCCAATAGTAATAATTTTGGCCAATAGAGGCGCAACTGGTCGCTGTATGGAAAAAAGGAATATGATATAAATTTAATAACCAAAGAAAAGTAATATATTTTTTTGGTGATGTGTTTTTTCCTAATAATACTACAGTATTATAAAACATTACTTACGATGTCAAAAAAATATGGTAAGCTGCACGTAATCGATTATAAGGAGCATTCGCCCCTGGTACCTAGGTACATACTTAAATTCAATATTAGAATATTACCAATTTTTAATTTTGGAATATAATCACAAACAAGTCCCTAGGTACCTACTTATCAATGAAACGTCTTTTGCCAACGTTCGGGCAGGAAAATGTCTGTCGGGCCCGCTAGTATATATATATTTAAAAATTTGGCTAAGTTTAATCGTCTTTAACCTGATAATATTTTAATAATAATAATATTACGCACTCATGTGGGTGATACAATGTTATTAGGTAGTAGATACCCTCTAAAACTAATATCAGGAGCTTTTTTACCAAATCTTGAATGGGGTTTGGTGAATGGGTGGCATTCAAAAATAAAAGGAATTTAAAATATGAATATTTCTGAGTGGTTTTCTCGTGTCAGTTGTCCAATAAATTTGATGTTGGATTCCACGTATGTACACCAATCTCCAGTAGAGTTATAGACATTTATTTGAAATCATTGGCGTAGAAGGTTGAAAGCTTACAATTATTTTTAATGCACTGGAACCTCGTTTTACACGGTTTAGAACTAACATGATCCAAAAACAAAATAAAAACATTTTTTTGAACAACAATTTAATAATACGTTATCTATAATATCAATATTCTAGAATGAGGAAGTTCAGTGTCTTTTTTTATGTGTTAATAGAATATTAAACCAAGCCAAAAAATTTCATTTTAATTTTTATTTTGCGTGTTATCAGCGCTATGATTTTTTAAAGTTTTGTATTTTTTTTATTTTTTATTTTTCCATACTGTTACATATTATGCATGTATTAAATTACATATTTTACATATTAAACATATTAAATTACATATTAAATTACATATTAAACATTAGAAGAGAAAAAGAGAAAAAATACATATTCTAAAAATAAACATAGCCTTAAATTTGGAAAAAATGCCCACAAAGACTTAAACGTCTGAGCGTGGGCCATTCCTTTTTTATTGTTTTTGGTGAATTTTTTGGTATACAAACACTTATATTTCTGAAATAACTCCGTGTGTGACGTCAGAGGTTGTTCTATGACAGTTCTTCGGTTGATTAATTTACGGTGACCAAACCGGATATCCTTCAAAGATCTCATATCATTGAATAGTTCATACGAACTAGTGACGTCATTAAAAGTAGTGCGTTTTTATAAAATTTTTTTTTTGTACATTCTTAAGAAATTTTACCGTACAATTTAATGCTCTAATTTTTACTGCGCGCAATTTCCCGTACGGCTGAAGTTCCTCATTGATTGATTGCGTCTGTCCTTTACACTCGTGCACGTGAATTTGAGCCGTATTATCGCTAAATAGGGTTATTTCCGTTAAAATTTAATACACGGACGAATTAATGATTATCCCTCTATATCAATAATATTAATACGCTTAATCGACTTATTTTTATTTAAATGAATGATGGATGTTTTTTTTAACAATCTACTTATATTTTTTTAATGTTATGACTAACTTTACAAAAAAGAGACTAGCTCTTGTTCCTGAAGAGTGGCTTACACTTTTATATTCATTTAGTAATTTGAAGTTATATAATTTCGAATATACGTCAGAAAAATTTAAAACAATACGAAATAAAAAGAAAAACAGGAAATTTATTTACTGATATATTTGGTTTAATAGTTTTTAGTTCATTGGGAAGATTATTGTATTTTTTTATTCCTATGAAAACAAAACTATTTTGACCGTGACTTGGGTGGAGTTTAGGAATTTTGATCTGAATGACTTATTCATCTCAAATCCGTTTATTTTGACTTTTTGTATATTTGTTTACTATAATTTATTTTGAAAATACTGTCTGCTTTATGCACTTTAAATATTTTTTGTAGATTTTTCATGTTGAATCTCGAGGGTTTCTTTAAAATGACTTTATCGTGGCATCAACGTTAAATCAAGGTTATTTTCGTTTGTTAAAATTTATTATACGGACGAAATAATGATTATCTCTCTATGCCAATAATATAAATACTCAAGAATTGATTAATTGCGTCCGCCCCATACACTCGCGTACAGGAATTTGAGTTTTATTATCGTGGTATCAACGCTAAATCAGTGTTATTTTCGTGTGCTAAAATGTAATATACGGACGGAATAATAATTATCGCTCTATATCAATAATATATAAACTGTATAATATGCTCCGTTACGTGTAAATAGTAACCTTTTAATCTTACAATACTTTATTAATGCGATGCGTTTGATGTTCATGGGCCCAAACTTTTTGCAAACAATAATCATTTCCTTTTAAAAAAAGATATAGAAAACTGTCCTTAGAATGTTCTAGGGCGTCCAAGATGATCTTTATTTCGGTGAGCACTTTACTGGGATGATTTTTGTCATTTGGTGAGCACCAGGTCACGTGATGATCTTCAGAAAGAAGTCTGACTTGAAAACACACAAGCCAAAGCGAGCGAAAAAACTTTCTGACACTTTCATCACACCGGATCTTCGACGGCCGCGACTGTGCTTCCATTATCGACCAAACGGAAAGTGATCCTGCCATCTCTGGGCGAAGGATTCAACTACACATTTAATTCAAATTCGTGACGCGTAACGTCAAAATGACGCGTTGCCAACCACGATCCAAATACATATGTTCATTTTTAAACCCGAAAATTATAATTAAAAACTCTTTTCGATTACAATGATAGTTATAACATTAAAAACGTAAAAATCCGCTTTAAATTACTATTATATTTTTAACGTTGTTTCCGTCTTGTAAAAATACATCCATAACTGGCCCTAAACCCTGTAAATGTCTAGACACTGTTTTATTTTCAATGAGGTTGTAAAACTCTGTTATCTAAAACTAATTCATGAGGCCATAGGATTTCAAGTTTATATGCTCCGCCACTGGTAATCACACACTGACGTCACCCGTACGTCATCACTTTAGTGTAATTGAGGAAAGTCAGTAGTTTTCTAAGTAAACATTTATATAGATACTGTAATAAATAATTACTAATTACTAATAAGATGCATCTTGGGTGGGATTAACTACTTTATAACATTTTTACCTAAATAAATAAATATATTATATAACAAGTCTGTGTCCGAGAGGATTCAGAATACAGCTATGTGTGCGATAGAACCAAAATCCAGGTACAGTGTTTCTTTAAAAATCGCAAATAGTGTGGAGAAAAGTCCGCCTCGTAGTGTAGTGGTTGACGCACTTTCCTACCATGTTTTTGGGGTCACGGGTTCGATTTTCGGGAAGGTCATAAAACATTTGTTTTTAAGGGTGGTTTTTAACTGAAGTATTTGATTTCATTCGATGATAAATGCATGATTATGGAATAAATCTTCCGGTGACTTGTATGAAGGGCTCAGAGTAAAGTATTTTTTTTAAACAACGAGAATAAAGTATAAGTTTATAAAATTAATAAACTTAGTAACTGAAATTTTACAACCATTCGTGTTTCCAATGAGGTCATGAGGAAGAATGACAATATCCGTATAATTATATACGGATTTTGTCATTCTTCATATAATAAGCCAAACTCAGAGTTTAAGGGGAAAAAAACGCTGGCCATCCATTTCTGTCTCTAGTAAGATATCCCAAAATTTGAATTTTATTATTTCAATGGTTTTTACGCTCTTATAAAACAAAATAAAATATCAATTTTCTAATAGATTTTGAATAAAATGCGACGGTGTAATAATTACTTGGAGAAATAAAATCTACTGAGAGTCATCTGTTGAAAGTTTAAGAAAGCTTTCAAAAGTCAAAGATATTGCCATTATGGCCATCTGTTGGCAAATAGACAAACTAAACAGTTTACATTCTGCTTTGACATGGTTTGAATATTTGCTACGTCCGAATTTACGTTTTCTATTGTTCAATAGATGTCAGTAACTACGTAAGAATTCCGATTATCTTTTTATTATTATTAAGTAAGTAAAAAATAAATCAATTAATTTTACGGTAATTTCTAAAATTTTTATGCTAGGCCGTTTTTAGTTTTTTCGGATAATATTTCAAATACTCACCTAAGAAATCATTGAATGAAAAAGTTTATAATAGAAAAATAATTCATTGTAATTTAGGTATTTTAACCTAATTTCATAACAAAAAAAGGCATTTTAATTCTTAAACATTAAAATAACCTACCAAAAAATGAAAAGTATATTCATTTTTGGAAGTAGACATCTTTATTTGCCTTGTCTTCTATTCTACTCTGAAATACATGTAATTTTATTTCATTTATAATTCCTATTACGGCCTAAGATATTTGCAACAATAATTATTGACAGACGGTTGAAATTCTACACCCTGTTTGCAAAATTGAAGTATAAAATAATTTGAATGTAGCTATCAGTTCATCAGTTGGTGACATTTACTCACGGAAACTAGATTAACAAACGTCTTGTCGGCATAAAGTGCATAGACGAATGGAATTCTAGCAACGAAAATTAATATTATTTAAAAAAAAAAAACATTTCGCCCATACATACTCAGATTCGTATGAAGACAAAAAAATACAATCTTACTGGATTAAAAATAAAGAAGTAAATAATAGTAGATCTTTGATGAAGACCTTACCTCACCAGAAGACACTACCTTCACGTTCAAATGCTCTTATGTTATTTAAATTTCATTAAATATATATATATGACTTGCTCTTCAAAGAATTCAGAGTACTGAATATTATTCAACAGTAAATATTGAGAACGGTAGTGGTTACACACATAAAGAGAGACATTTACCCAAGCGTCAACCACAACCATAATACAAGATACTCTAATAGGGATCTGATACTAAGTGAAGGGGTCAACACTGTTCTGGCATCGAGACAACACTATAACGTAGGCAAAAAAGTCCATAACCTTTTGCCAGAATCGTGGAAAGACGGGAGTGTTGTCAAGTTACGGAAGGTGTTGACCTCGCTCTTTCATGACATTGGTCGTAGGGAGTCAGAAAAGTTGATGCATGCCACGGATTGGAGAACCTTACTGGATGTCAAAAATAAAATATAAAAAATAAGGAATAATTTAAAAAAAAAATATTTATAGATGACAACCATGAAGTTTCGCGTAAATAAATTGTCTATGTTTTTATGAATGTATGTATGTGTATGCACATGGGTGAATGTACGTGTGTGTGTATGTACATGTGTATATATGTGTATATTTATATATATGTGTGTATATATGTGTATGTCTGTATGTATATGAATCAAAAGTTTATATTTTGTTTGTCTGTGCTCTATATTAATTTGTTAACTATTATAATATATTAAAATGTAATTGCCTAGCATGGAACGGGGTATGTACCCCTTGTTAGCTGGGCAAAGTGAACATGGAATTGTATTTTGATAAAGAGTGTGAATAAATAAATAAATAAATAAATAAAATATGCAATAAATTTTTATGATGTTACAGCGTCCATCATCATCAACCCTGATGATGGACGCTGTAACGCGATCCGAAACGTCGGTAAAGAGTACGAACGACACACGGCATAATAACTCAGAAAAACTTATTGTGCATCTTAACGGCCGTGAAAATCTAAGAAGTTTAATAAATTTATAAGTCAATATCACCATGGCAGGCGTTCTGGCATGGTTGGTTAGACAGCCAACTGTGAAATTGGCGTGCGCGTTAGATTTCCGCCAATCGCAAGAAAAATTAGAAGACATATTTTGTCTCAATTGGTCAGGGTGTTGTGGTGTATTTTTCATAATTTCCTTCCATATCTTCTCTTTCCCACCTGCTGAAAAGCCTCTTAAATAGTACTCTATGGCAACAACAACAAACCATTACACAGTTTCTCCGTAAGGGTAGGCAATGGAGATAGAATGCTCTATCACTAATGTCTTTATTTTATTCATCATCAAAATACATTACTCAATTTAATTAATTAAGTATTTCTCACCGCGAAATGCGTGCCGAGAACACATTTTACAATTAGAGATTAGTTTAATTACTACACACTTTATTTTAAATTTAAATAAATTCCTACGTATTTTAACTAAATGTAGGTAGTTTGGATCATAGGGTGAATAAAGTTTTATGGTTGCATTTCAATATATATTTTTTTTACTTCCCGCTAGTATTTGGAGTATTTGGATATGTTCCGAGGAGAAAAGATTTAGGTCTAATATATAAATGGGAACATTGACTATATGAACGAAGTTATAGAAACGTGTAATTGAGATAAAAGCACTCGCAAATAATAATCAAATCTACACAACAGACAGTTGGATTGTTTTTTACTATGAAAAATGATAAATAACGGATACTTTTTATTTTTTATTGTTTTTATTTTTAACATTTATTATTAATAAAACGTTTAATACATTAAGAAGATATTCAGGAGATATAAAAACAAACTCATTTTGGACGGTACTTAAAAAGAAAACGTGTTTGTGACAATAAATAATATCAGCAATATAATCACTTCACAAACATCAACAGATGAAAAAATTGAAGGAATGTGTTCAAATATAAGCAGAATGGTAAATTTTACTCAACGTGTAAAGTGGCCACTTAAACCAGCCAATGACAGGTCATAAGCCCTGTAGATATTTTAAATAATCCCACTTCGCCTGTTTATCTGAGAGAGCTCATCCAACCTCTTTCACAACACGGACTATCTCTTCGTTCTAGTAACGAGAGAACCCTTTTAATACCCTGTCATCGCTCTAATTTTTTTGCCTCCTCTTTCACAGTAGTAGCCGCTCGATTGTGGAATAATCTACCCACTAATGTTAGAGACGCCCCTTCATTATTTACATTTATGTCACTATCTAAATATTTAAATTGTTCCTTTATCCTTCTTCTTTCCTTCCCATCCCCTCTCCTCTCTTCATAGTATAGTGTTATTTTTTTTTATATGTATATATATTTTTGGTAATCTTTGCTTTTAATTTTTGTTTAAAATTGTAAGATTCAATATGTCCATGTATTTATAATTTTCTCAAACTGAACGGTTTGGGTAGGTAGGAAGAAATTAAATTAAATTAAAATTAAAAGAAATATGCCCGCCCTTATATGTATATTTATTGTATATGTATATAAAGTGTCAAATAAATAAATAGATGCCTAGACTTCTATATTACCTTCTCTAAAATGTTTTTCATATCTGTTGTAATATGTTAATTTAATAAAGGATTTGACCAGTTTTAATTATTTTTAAAGTCTGGCAGACCACACAACCTAAAATGAACATATTTCAGAAAACTCCAGCTTTAGTAAAACTCTGATGTATGTTGTGCCATAATGTACTGAGCATATTATTTTATTATTATATTAAGGTACTTAATTGTAAATAATCACTAAATTAATTTGTTTTAATAATTTGATTGTGTGTTAATGGAATTCAGGTGTTTTTTTTTAAGTCTGACTGATCACACAACCTAAAATATGCATTTATTTTCCAATTTCATACTTTACTTCCATACAATGGGCGGCATCGGGAATCAGGACTTAATTGTGAAGGGCTAATTTCCTTTTTAACTCTTGTGTGACTATGATGTAGAACTAGTCTAAATAGGATACAAGACTAGATATACCTATCTTATTTATAGATATATAGATAAACCTCTCTTTAAATAATGAAGTTGTATTTTTTGTAATCTTCAAATGGGCATTTTAAAATCGGATTTGAAAAGTAAAATTTGTATAAATATTTATCCTTACTTTACACAGGGCCTCATTCATAAACTTGGCATAAAGTTACACTTAAGTATAGTGGTATAATGCAAATACCATCCTTATTATAGTGGTAGAATAAGGATGATATTCCCATCCGAATTATACCACTATACTTAGGCGTAACTTTACACAGAGTGTATGAGTAAAGCCCGAAGAATAATTGTACAAATGAAAGTGATGCCAATCCCACAATAAATCTGTTTTGCTGCATGAGAAAGAACACGAGAAGAGGACTTATAATAAGGAAGACAGAGGCGCTGTTCTGTGGCAGGTGTTTGTGTAGGCGGGAGTGCACTCTAGTTATATGACCGGCGTAATTTATTTTGCTATAACTGGCCTAATTTATATAACATTTTTTATAAACTACGAAAAAGTAATTATTCAACAGTATGTTTCTATATTTTGTTGTTTTTTCAAATATTTGAACTTCAGAATATTCTGTTGCTTGTGGTAAAACAATATTAAATCACAGCGTGTTAAGGAATTTTGTAGCACAGCCTTTTTAAAATTAAAAAATCATCGTTATTTTTCTCCTTGGTGCGTAACATTTCCTGCTATTTTATGTCGTTTTTCCCAGTAAAAACACAATTTTAAAAATGTTCTAGGTAGGTACTAAAAGCGCAGCGATCATCCATATTCTGGAAATGGGGTTGTGGTTACGTGTCCTCAGCGCGTTTTGTATAAATAACTCATTGAGATATAATATTTACAGAAAATACTTCAGACAAATCCGAGCTAAAAAGTCGTCCCCAAAGGAAAGGGAATGACCAGCGGAGTGAGCAATCGTCGTCACGTCATATCACGTCGACTTTGACAAGCAAAACAAGTTGTACAGTAAAAAGCATGCACTGTTTACACCGGTCTACTGTAAGTTCTATTCAGTATGTCGCTCCCTTTTGCTTACGCGTCACTTTTGTTTATCGTTTCACGTTTTACTATACGCTCGACTAACTGAGCAGGGGTGCTATTCTGAACCACTCTTTTGGCACGAGAAAACAGTTTTTCTCGTGTATTTTGTATGTAAACACACGAGATAATACGGCAGCGAGAGCGTTTCGAATACCAGCCCTGGGCAGAGACAGGAGTTAACTTTTTTTAACATATTAATAACAATTTTTTTAACATTAAAATAGCTATTTGAAACAAGTATTGATAAAGATTAAAACATTACTTACCGGGGAAAGGTTATACCATCGCTTATCCAGATTGATTTATATAGTATCTTAGCGTAAATATAGGCATTTTAGTAATTGCGAGGAGAAAAGTAGCCAGGGAATGCTCGCAACAGTCCGTTCTATCAAACATATGCCAACTGGCACATATTTCCAACGCTCATGTTTACTCTAGTTATATACCTCAATGAAATAACTAAACAAATCTAGATGTCTCACTAATTATTTACTTCATAAAGAGAGAGAATCGAACCTCTTTAACTCTTAAAAGACTGTGGTAAATAATCCCTTTACGCGCGGTGATGTAACATCGTATTACCACTAGTAAAATACGAAATATACTAAAATCAGACATTTGAAAAAAAACCTGGAGACATACTGTTTAATAATTCCTTTTCCATAATTTATGAAAATAACATGTAATTTAGCCCTGTTGTAGCAAAATAAATTTAAAATTATAAATACGCCACTCACATTACGCGCGTGCGTCTACCATCACTGTCATCAACCGACTGAAAACTGAATCTGTTTTACCCAACACCCGCCACAGAACAGCGACTCTCTTGTCTTCCTTGTTATGAGTTCTATCTTCGCGCTCTCTCTTATACAAATGTGTTGTTGAATTAGCGGACATTCATTCTTCGCGTAGCAAGGATAAATATTTTTTGTGTTAACACCAGCATAGTCATACAAATTTCACTTTCCAAATCCGGTGTGAAAATATCCATTTGAAGATAACAAAAATACGAGTTCCTCGTTTAAAATAACAGAGATATATCAAGTCCTGTGTCCTTTGTCGACTAGTGTGACATCACAGCCACACAAGATATAATCTATGCCTGCAATACGGAAACCACTACACCTCGAAGCGGACAAATTGTAACACAATATCCTTTCTTCGGATTTTTACCAGAGATAAGCCATCGAGTCGAAAACACTTGTGAATGGTTTTGGTTATATTTCACACACAGTACTGTATTCTACATTCCGCGCGGATACGGGATAAACGGTAGGAAATATAAATGATTTCTATTTGATCTACAGAATATGGGTGGAAGCCTTATTAATTAATTTGTAAGTCTCAAAAAAATTGCTAGATTTTAAGGCCTATTCCATACTATGCCCCGTTCCTTATTAGAGAATTACAGACATCCACAGTCCGTGACGTCACAGCGTATTGTGACGTCAGCACAATATTGTTACAATTCCCAGTACTATTGGATCTCCCATAGTGTCCGCTGAGTAAGGAATCTGCCAGTCACCTCGGCAGACAAATTTCGCTCTTATCGCCGGTACCTTTATAGTTGAGATCTCAAATTAAAATCGCTTGTTTGATTAGGTCGCTTCTCCCGGGCGGTAACTTGCGTCATTATGTTGTTAGCCACTCAGTGGTGGAGAAAATATTAAATGCGTTTGTGTATCTCCGAATCTTTGAAGACAATTGAGTAGTTACTGATTGTCCGCTTCGTGGTGCGAATTTGCCTGTCAGTGGTTCTCGGGTTCGACTCACGACAAAGCAACAATAATTATTTGTTTTAAAAATGTTTTTTAAATGCTTTAATTTTACAAAGTACTTACCTGGAGTGGTATTCTGGATTTTCTCTAACCCCTAGAGAGTGATTAATTTGAAGATCAAACGTCAAACAAATATGAACATGTGCAACTAAAATATAAAAATGTTCATTTGGACCAATATTGCGACCTTGCATTACCCAAAACACTGAATTAAGTTGAATTGACTAAACCGTTTTTCGTTTTTTTTCTGTTTTTGAAGCAGTTTTATACACCATTTGACATTTAGTCATCAGTGTGGCCATTATATGAAGCAAATAAAAAACAAATACCTTCAAATTCAAATTACTTTCTAGGGGGTAGAGAAGATTCAAAATACCACCCCTGGAATACTGACGTGTAAATAAATATACACGTTACAAGTGTGTAATATGTGGCATTGCAATATGTAGGTAGTTGCCTTTTTGCATCTCTGTCTTAAATAAATATTTGGATTTTTATCGTGATTTATGTTTAATATTTTTTATTTTATTTATTAAAAGAAAACAACAGCCATTACAACAATTATTTTTTTCAAAAATTAAAGGTTAACTATAGTTTTCTGTACATTACTAAATACATCGTCAAAAAAAAGAAGAAAAAAAGCGTAGCATTAAAAAGCCACTACGCATCATTTCACTCGTAAAAAATAAATATAATTTATCTTTCTTTTCTTTCAAATTGTCGAGTAAACGTGTAAACTCGTATTCACTATACGATATACGGTTAATTTATTTACTTTAGGTGTTTTACGTCGCATTTATTGTTATTTTTTAAAAAAGCGTGTAGATGTGTACACAGTTTGAAAAAATACACATGATTCGAACGGGGGGACCAAATGACCCCAGCGCTTACTTGTATATGGTGTCAGGAGAATAAAACGTTGGAAGTGTTTATGACCGTGCAATAATTTATTTATGTTTTCGCGTATACATATTGTTCTCATTCGTGTATTTTATTCATTTTTGTTAGTTTGCCGAATGCTTATGAACATAAAATAAAACTTACCCTTGTATTATTAACGTCTTTTTATTTTAATATTAAAAAAAACAACTACTTCAAAATTTAAAAACAAAAACAGGAAAATGCTTATGTTAATTCACGATTTAAAAAAATAAACGGCAAATAGCTTTTATATATTGAAATGAAAGAGCTAATTGACCGAATAGATGCTGATAGTTAAGATCTGGGACTCTTAATGAATATGAGCAAAACTAAGCTTATGATCATTGATCGAGCTAATAAAATAGCGCCATTATCCTTACTGCGCAACTTATAAAGAGTCAACAATTTCATTTATCTAGGTTCTCTCATCAGCGATGGCGGTGGGTGTGAAGGTGAAATACGTTGACGTGTTGGTTTTGCTAAAAGTGCTATGAGTTGGCTGGTGAAGATCTGGAAGAATCGCAGAATAACCATGAACACCAAAAAGAGACTGGCGAAGGCCTTGGTTTTCTCAGTGTTCATGTACGGTGTGGAGAGTTGGACATTGAGGGAATCTAAAAAGAAACAAATCGAAACTTTCGAGATGTGGTGTTGGCGGCGAGTGCTGCGGATTTCGTGGACGGCCAGACGTACGAATGCATATATTATCCAAGAACTGGACATAGGAGAAAGACTGATATCCATGTGCGAGAAAAGAATCCTGCAGTTCTTTGGGCATATTTCCTGGGGAGACTCTGATAGTTTGGAGAAAACTATTCTCCTGGGAAGTATCGAAGTGACAAGGTCGTGTGAACGTCAACCGACAAGATGGAGCGTGACAGTCATTGAGTTATCAGAATCATCACTGACGAATGCTTATAGAAGAGCACAAGACCGTTCCAGATGTAGGGAGACTGTACACAGACGAGCCATGCCTGGAGTCAGGCGTAATTACCATCCTCAGACTTGAGGCACGGATTGAAGAGAGAGAGCTTTAATAATACTTGAGTTATCGAATAAAATCGGTCTATGGGGGATTGGAATCTCCTCCTTCGTCGGTCCGGGTAGGTTAATCTGAAATCAAAAGAATCTCCCAATAACGAAAGAACGTATGTAATTTCGTATTCACGACCTAACTTTTCCAGTCAGAGGCAACCTATGGTATAGTGGGCTGGGGAGGTTGCACGGCGTCTATTGTGAACCCTCTAATAAATGAACAAAAATTAATACTAATGAAGCTTCGATGTTCCCCCACTTTCCTATCTGAGACATTGTTCCGATTCATGAAGGTATTAGACATTAGACAAATTAAAAAAATAGTATTTTACACATTTCTGGTCATGCAATTACAAGCGTAGATGAATTATTTAATACCAAAAGCACGTTTGACTTTTACTGGGAGGAATTTCTCTTTTGTGGAAGGTTCTTCGATGTCCTGAATGAACATATTCGGTTCTCCATAACGAAAGCTATTTTCAGAAAGATTGTAGAAGTTTGGATTTTGTCTAAAGAAAGAGACCATTGCAGGAGACTGCTGCGAGATATTGCATAGATTTATATACTACTAAGCGCGTTATCCAGATGTTTTATTGATTGAGTTATTCTGAGATTTTTTGGTGGAACTGCATTTTAATTATAATAATATTTTTTTGCTGTATTAGTGAATTATGTACATGCTTCCATTTTCCATTATATTGGATCCAACTCAACACAGGGCTCTTGGCCTCATATAGTTTGGAATACGTTTCTATTATTTATTTTTATGAAATGTATGTGTTTGAATGAATAAATTTTAAAAATAAAAAAAGATCCGACGGGAATATCAAGAATATTCAGTATATTATGATTTTACTCGTAAAGGGGACGTGTATTCAAAAAGCTTGAATGAAACTCCCATAACTTATAGATGGATAAATTAGTTCTTATTCTCAGAGCAATCTCTTAATGAGGAAGTTTTGTGCTACGGGAAATTAAAACAAATAAATATATGTAATAGATATAAAAATGTTTTCTTGCACGCGGTAAAAATTAGAGCATTATTTGTACGGCAAAGTCTCTCAAAAATATATGAAAAAAAAAAAAAAAATGAACTTAATTTTACGCAAGTTCACTCGGATAAATCAATGATGGTGTTGCGGGGAGGTAACTCACCAATCAGCAGAACTCTTCGACTAGATCTCGTGACTTTACATGCGGAGTAATTTCAAAATTACAATACTTTGAAAAGAAACTCGCTGAGTTTGATAGTCCATTAACATATAAAAATATATAAAATAATTAATTAATTTACCCATTCCCACCCGCAATAGGGATATACTACGAATACCGATAAAAACATGTGAAATAGATTTTAAAAAAGTAAATTGTATCTTCAAAATCAATATGGACATTGTGGAGAAATCTTTTTGTACATTTTTTTTTTTTTAATGTTAAAAAATATGTCTCCCGATATGTTTGGCCTGGACAGTTGTGACGTAAATATTTGTGACGATGTTCTTTGTACATTTAAACGGTCACAATTAAAGTTTAAAATTTAACCGACCCGTGACGTATTAGAGACGTGGCCAATGCACTTAATTGTTTTCGCGAGAAACTAAAATTATAAATTTAAAAAAATAAATTATACTAACAAGAACAAAAAAAATTTTTTACTCGACAATATTTGAAAGACCTTTATTAATTGGAAATTGTAAAAAAAAAGTGATTTTCCCTATTCCTTATAACGCAAAAAGTCCATGCAGTTCGACTGTGGAATCATCTCCAATCCACTATCAAAGAAGTTTCTTCAGAAGTAAATTAAATAATATATATATACGTCGTCGTCGATCAATCGTACGCCTCTGGCCAATCCACGGCACACAATAAAGGATTATGATTCGATAATTAAATAATAGAGGGGCAAAAACTCTCACAAAAACTCTTCACTCATGATTTATGATTTCTAAATACGTAGTCAGATTACGGACTTCATTGTAGTGTACTTTTATCATTTATAGTGAGAAATATTTCTTATTGTGATTGGGAAAATTATTTTATTTCGTTCACAGATGCCACCTACAAATTATAAAGAGTGCATTTCTACAGAAATGGAGAAGTACAGTGAGTTTTTCTGGGTTGTAATGATTTGAGTCGTTCCGACTTTTTGCAGACGTTTTCCATCGCATCGCGGCGTCTATCGTCAGGATTAATGATAGGAGTTGCATTAAAATTTATTTCCTCTATCGTTCTTGCTTTAACTATAATGTTTTTTTCCATCTATTGATATATTTTACATACCCCTTAATTTATTTAAAAATAAAGTAACACTTATTATTTCTGGCTGCGATACGATCCCACTTACTATTTAATGATGCACACTCCTGAAAACTTACTCCCACACTAATACACATAAACACACATCTACACTTACTCTCATACAAATACACATAAACACATCCTTTTGCTGTACCACAATTCAATAATATGTATGATTTTTATTTAGAAACCTTGCTGGTCTGTCTTTAAACTGTATTTTTAAAAAAATGTTATTATATCATTGTCGACTGCTTGTTTTTTTAAAATAAATTTATAAATAATAAATAATAAAAAAATGGAATTTACTTTTTTTTTTTAAATTAACAAAGTACAACAGAGATGGAGAATATTTTAGAGAAGCAAATATGTCACAAGTAAAATAATCCCCTCCCTCTTTTTTAAACTATTTCTCCCACTGCATAAAATATTTTCATAACGTAGTCGGTGCATGAAAGAGTTGCTTATTGAATGCATGTCGTGTTATGCAGAAAGCAGCCAGTCCACAATTTTGAAAAAATGATATATTGGTGTTATTGGGTGCAGTAAGGTCAATTCTATGTTTTGCTAAAAACAGCCGGACCGCTTTCATACAAAATACTGTAAAAAATACCTTTTGAAAATAGTGTCGATCACAAAACGGCATTTCTTAATTTGCAGAAAGCACCCACAGTACTAAAAAAATGTTACGGTACTTTGAAAATCATTAAAACTAATCAAATATATAATGAGGTTCTTGTTTGTATTATATAAAAAAAAATGTATTCATTGTTCATCATTTATCAAAGTCAAAAACATTCCAACTGTCGTATAAATTTTCAATTTCATAAGAATCAACACTGTTTTCATAAAAGTGCTATTATCTCAGTTTCACTTTTCTATGGTTAGCTACTTTCTGCATGACTACGTTCAACCGTGGTGAAGGTTTTGCATGTTGGTTTAATTGATGTCCTGACGAAGAGACATGTACGTCTCGAAACCGGTAGACATAGAAAAATCGGTAGGTGGTTTTTTTAAATTTTTATTTTTTTATTTTTATATAATATTTTTTTTTTTTTTACAATATGCATAAGAGGTTAAACAATATATTTTAAAAAATTACATGGCAACGAAATACATATTATTAGCAAGAACAGTAAAACAAAAATCCTACAACACATGGCCCGTTCGTGGGTATACAAAAAATATTTCTAAATTTTTGCTACTATTATAAATAGACAGATAAAATATTTTTGTATAATATAAGAAAGAGAAAAGAAAATATTATGTAAAAGATAAAAATATTGTGTAACGTTTAGAAATTATTTTATCCTTTAATACAAATAATTTGAGTAACCACCAATGAAATTTGTACCTTCAATCATTAAAATGAGTAAGAAAAAGGATCTAAAGTGTCAAACAAAACAACTGTCAAAAATTATTCCACTTTAAAAAAATTGCATCGCAATAGTAACATCGCTGTTTCGATACTGGGACAACAGAGCATCTCTCTGTCTGACCGACTGAGCAAATAGACCCTTTGATGGATGAGCTTTTGTTTCTTTTGCGCCGTAGTTACTCTTGCCCACGTGACCTCATTATTAGTACAACAGTAGTTTATTTATTTTTATTTACTTATAATTTTTTTATGTTTGGTCGATTTCTAGGACATTTGGAGCTGTGTCTATATTATGTTATTAAATCAGAACTTATTGAAAAGAATTAAAAGTTTCAAGTCATCGTCAATATTAGATGGAATAAATGACGTCATTAGAAGACAACGTGAGTTCTTGTATAAACCGGAGGAATTCAATACTATTGTATATGGTTCGGTTGGTTCAGTGTAATAACAGTTAAAGTCGAAAATTAATTTGAAAAAAACTATTTCATTATTTTTAATAAGATATTTTAAAGGAGAATATTCTACTGCTCGCTTTAATAAAAAGTTTAACATTTTTACCATGCAAAGTCGTTAATTTGCCTTATCATTCGGCTCTTTGATTTCCTTTATCTATTATTAAACAATATTAACAATTATAACCATTATTTTTTTGACAAAATATGTAGTATAAGTAACATAGTTTTGACATATGTTTTTACTTTGACATATTACAACAGAGATGAAGAACATTTAAGAGAAGGTAATATAGAAGTCTAGGTATCTACAGGGCTTATGACCTGTCAATGGCTAGTTTAAGTGACCAATTTACACACTGTGTAACATTCACCGTTCTGCCCATATTTGAACATCTATATTCCTTCAATTCTTTCATATGTTGATGTTTGTGACATAACCGTTTAACTGTCATCAACGAGTTCACGCGTTCTCTGTTTCCATGCTTAGAGGGCCGGCAATTTATTTATTTATTTATTCACATAAAGACAGTTTATTACACATTATTTGAGACATAAGTCCCAACTCCAAGTGCCTAAATAATAACGCTTGTAACTTATCATCGTCTGGCTTAAGTTCACTATTTGTGCTGTGTTATATTTATTACTCTGTCTATGCTTGAAGATTCATATTTCTTTCATTCTTTAATTCCTCGTGTGTCTAAGAAAAATGTTCTTAAAAAACTATCTTTCTTAATTGCATTTATATTTCAAAAGCTTTTTAGGCGTCAACATTATCCACTAAATAAATCATATCAACATTATTATTTATAGAATTATTTTATCTACATATTTTAAAAACCCACTATCTTTCTATAGGAGCCATAAGGAGATAAAGATAGACCATTCAAATCTAAAATAAAAAATAAAATTAAAAGAACATGCGAAAAAAAACCTTTATTTACTAAATTTATTGAAGCATATTAAAATAAGTAAACTGTTAAACATGACCAATTTATACAGAATCTCAAATAATAATTGAGACGGTCCCTTGTTGCAAATGATAAATCTTTATGCTCCAATCAGAAACACGAATAACCCTCAACTATTTTATTCTGATAACAGCCGGACAGTATCTATATTTAATACTCCTATGCATAAAATGAAAAACCACTGCAACTTTGCAGACCATATCGATATCTGGATTGATATAATAATCGCAATATTTCTGGCTAATGCATAGTGCGTTGTTTTATCATATATGTACACCCTTGTTAATATAAATAAATTTATTTAATAAATGTAATTAGTTTCAGACTCCTGAAACATTACACACAGCTAATAGGGCACTTACACTGAGGGCGTAAGTTCCCTTGGCGGTGCCTAAAAACACGGAAAAGTTTCTCGTTGTTGAACGAGAAAAGCTGCCCAAATGAGTTCTCTGTAATCTGGTAGCCTTAGCATTTTTGTACTGAAAGAAAGTAATCCAGAAGTACATAATATGCACTTCATTGAATTGAGAAAAGAGGGAACTGAATTCTTCACGACTGAGATTAAACTAATTGGAAATTATCAATTCGCCGAAATGATTACAAAACTTAATTACGAAACATTACAAACAAACATATATACTTACTTTCCATATTGGTTTAACATACTCATTTAGTTGTACATGGGAAGTAAGTACTATTTGTGTTACAGCAATAACCAATGAACCAAAAATTAAACCGATGTGTACGTCATAAAATGTATGTAAGGTTAATAAACTTAATACCTTTCTTACATTTGATTACTTTTTAGCTATTTTATTTTATTTTACTAATTTTTCTCGCCCATAAGGCTTTTACATACATAGAAGTCATATTAAACATGAGTTTTTTTTTTAAAGATAAATATTTGAGTTATTTACTCAAATATTTCAATTTTCATACCATTTCCTAAAAGTCATAAATAACTTGTGATCGAAAAATGGAAAACGAGTTGTGGTAGAGTGAGATTTGAACCTCGGACCTTTGGCCCGTGAGTCCACAATACTACCATGGGACCAAAACCCGGCTACTAACATTAAATTTTAAAAACACAGTGTAAAGAAATTAAAGATTGAACTGTGTTTAATTATTGTATAAAAAGAAGATGAGTATTTAAACAACTTAGATTTAAAAAATACAATGTAAAGAAATAAAAAAGAGAACAGTGTTTGGAATTATAGTTGGTATAAAAAAATATGAGTGTATAAACAGCATAAATTTCAAAGAATAGAAAACAAATAAGTAATCCATAGAAAAGTGTTTAGAAATATAGTTAGTATTAAAAAAAAACTATGTTACACAATTTGTACAAACTGGCTATGGCTGTTAATAAATAAACAAACAACTTTTTAAGAAACTTGAAATTTTTTTTGGAAGCCACCAGATCTGTTTATCTGACAGAACCTATAACAAGGCTACGGAAAGTCGCGAGAAGCTTCATATTAACAATGGTTGTCGGGAGATGATTGAAAAATAAAAATAATTTTATTTGTACCGCTATAGTCGTGAAGGCACCCCGCACTGGCGGCATTACCGATTGATTTATTATTGATTAAGCATGATTAGTTAATATTAATAACTGATCGATGATTAGGTTCCATTGTACCTTCCCCGCCCCTGACTTCTGCCCCCGCCTACCGGACCAGGCCCTGGTAGGAACTTAACGTTGCGTAGTCTTGATCGCTTAATTGTTTGCTTGTTACGATTCTCATACCGAAATAATCAACTTGGTGTAATAAAAATTCATAATTTAACAAAAACATACGGACGCGATATGCAGGACGAATAAATTACACTGGTTCGATCACTCACTTAAAGCTGGCACAAAGGAGCTTTACCTTCCTGGCCTCAAAGTTCTTTAACTTTTAAAAGGATGTGCTAAAAAAATCCTTTATACGCGGAGATATTAAATTTTGTTCCCTGAAGCAAAAGACGGAATATTCTGAGATTCGGACGTTTGAAAAAAAAATATATCGAAAAATACTGTTCAATGATTCCTTTTCCATAAATAATTGTAAAAATTATAATATAATTTATGCCTGTCGATGTCGTAGAAAAATATATTGAAAATCATAAATACGTCAGTTATATAACTAGCGTGCACTCCCGCTCGCTGCCTATAACCGACTGGTTAAATTAATTCATTTTGTTTTTTTTTGTCTCTTCCACACAAATACCGGCCACAGAACAACGTCTTTGTCTTCCTTGTTATTAGTTCTATTTTCGTGCTTTTTTTCATCCAGAAAACTTATTGTGGTATCGGCATCATATTTTTTGTAGGCATGAAATTTTACTTTCCAAATCCGATGTTAAAAAATTAATTGGAAGATTACAAAAATATACCATGATTTAAATAAAAAAGGAATATATCAAGGCTTGCATCCTATGTAGACTCTACTACTGTACTACCCATTCTAGATTACTCTTACGTTTCCATGACTGAATTAAGCTCTGAGCAACTCGATAAAATTGAACGACTTCAAAATACATGCGTAAGATATATTTTTGGTTTTAGAAAATAAGACCACATTTCTGATTATCGTGGGCAACTGAAATGGCTCAAAATTTGACATCGAGGGAAGACTATCACTTCCTTTCACTTCTGTTCACTGCACATCATAGTCCTAACGCTCCTATATACCTCCGTGAAAATTTTTAACGCTTATCAGTTTATGGTTTACCTCTTCGTTCTTATTCTTAAAGCACCCTCTAAATACCCATTCACAATTCCTCTTTCCTCTTTAACTCATACAGTGTCCATGCGGCTCGACTGTAGAATCATCTCCCATCCACCATCAAATATGTTACTACAGTATCTTTGTATAAATTCCGTCTGAAGAAACATCTTCTTTCTCTTCCTCAATCTCATTTTTTCCTCTTTCCTCTTTTTTTTCTTTTTCCCATTGAGTAATAGTATTGATTTAAGGTAATCTATATACAAATACGTTATTTCTATTTTTGTAAAGCTTTAACATCTTTTGTTTTTATTTTCTATTTATATATGTTTTGTAACTTGATTTATATAAATAAAATTACGGAAGGTTCTGGGCTCGACTCCCGGTGAAAACACAAAAATCAAATGTGATTTTTCCCAAGCCAGGGCTTACTGGGCTGTAATTCACCAATTAATTGGGCCTTAAGCCCGTTTGTGGTGCAAAAAAAAAACCTTTATGTTATAGATGATTCAGCTAAGCTTCATTGGTTTAGCAGTGCAGTGCCCTACTCACCGTGGGGTATGGAAAGGGGAAGATAATAATAATAAAAATACACTATCTCTATATGATGGGAGTGCTCTCATGAAACTAAAGTTGTGTTCTTTAAAATATGTGTTCTTTTAATTTAACAAAAGTTCAGAGAACAATATTCTGCAAAGTTGAATTGAATTCAAAACTTGGCAGAGAATGGAGAAATGCAATATTTGGTCTGTTCTTGAGTATGGCTTAGAAACCTGGACTTTGAAAGCTTACACTAAGAACCGGTTGGAGGCATTGTGATTTCGCAGAAGAATGCTTTGTATACCGTGGATAAATTTGGTTAGAAATGTAGAGGTCCTGAGGAGAGCTAATAAAAACAGACAGTTGTCGAAATATTGTTGTTATATAAATGTCCTTATGATTTCTATCTGGGTCACATCCCACGAGGAGACAAGTATAAAACCCTCCTACTTATACTAACGGGCAAAGTTGAGGGCAACGTGGACCTGACAGAAGGCAAACGTCTTGGCTGCGCAACATAAGAGACTGGACTGGATTGAGATGTGTGGAAGAGTTGTTCCGGATAGCGCAAGCCCTTTTAAGAAATGATCCCCAACGTCGCGGATGCCTGATAGGACACAAGAAGAAACAGAAACGAAGTTCACACATTATTCTTATTTATTATTCTTCTTCTGTTTTGCATCAGCTTCTACTAGACTATATCGCCAGCTAGCTCTCTAGCCTAGTCCCATGTTGAAGAACACAGACGATACGACGGCTTTCCAGGCGGCGAAGGTGTAAAGAATAAGCAATTTGGATTTAGACTCTCCTGAGGCATCCGCAGCACGTGTTCAAGCCAAGTCCTCCATTGCACTCTTCTTCGTACGAGAGTATTGATATTATCCGTGATTTGTCTCGTCAGAGTTTATACTAGGAGTGCTTAGTTACAGTAATTGGGAAAAAAGCAGAAATACGTGCTTTTGTATTTTTTCCGATTGATCTGTGGTATTACGATCAACTTAGGGTGTAACAGAGTATTTTTCTGTATGTTCCTAATGATTAACTTGGACATAGCCGGCTTCAGCCGTTTTAAGTTCCTGCTTGCAGAACCAGCCTGCCAATGGTAATGCCAGTAGAAAGAGTAATTAATGTCTTAATTGACTGTATCTTTTCGAATATCGACATATTTAATGTTACTAAAAGAAAGTTGAGAGAATATAGCATCATTTTACTCTAATTATTAGGAATTTTAACTTTAACGTTTTTTCGTTTAAATTTCATCGCTAATTTTTTCTCATGTTACGTGTGTCTTGAAATATATATTTGGTTATGTACGATAGGTACATATCAAATAAATCAATAAATTGAAATTAAAGTGACTGTTGCGTCTGTTTTCGGACTTCAAAATTAAATATAAAACAATCTTATATTGTTCTCAACCACTTGCTCCCAAAACTCAGACGTGATGAAAATTGTATTTAACAAACATAAATGTATTTTTCATCAACACGGATTCAGATAAAATTAGTGATTCACGTGTTTGAAATTTTTAGAGATAGCGAAATACAATGTAGAATAAAAAATAATTTATTAAGATTGTAGTCTTAATTAAGTGAGTTCAAAAGAACCCAACAAAATATAAACACTCGTTCAGCAACACAAATTAACGGTATTGTCCCATTTGTATCAACCGCTTTTGGTAAAAAGCAATACAATGTAATTGCTCCAAAAATATTTAATGATTTATTTACAAATATAAAAGACTCAAAATGTAAAACAAATTTTAAAATAAAAATAACTGCACATATAAATAGTGGAGCGAGAGATTTTTTTGAAAAATATATGTAAATCAATAAACGCAGTACAGTATATAATTAGTAAACATATTATTTATAATTTTATGTATTTCATTGTTTATATTTGTTTTATTATATATTATACCATATTATTTATGTTTAAGTAACATGTATTCTTGGCACATATATATACTTTATATTTGTATAATAATGAAAGATAAAAAAGTTCCACCTTAGAACAGGTGGTGCCATGTTAGATGGAGACTATCATAAATAGAGAACACTCCGTTTTCACATTAATCAATTATTCCCTGTTATTAAGTATGTATATTATTTTTTTTTAAATAAACAAATAAAATAAATAGTAAAAGGCAATAATAAAATAAAAAAAATAAACTAAATAATAATAATAAAAAAAAATTGTACCTAAGGAAATCGAACAAATTTGCCTTTTTTTAATATTATTATTTTGAATCTTGAAAAGGGGCATACATAAACATATTCTTACGTGTGCTTTAATAAAAACAATGTACATATATTTAATTTAGAAGTAATTAAACAGGGATCCTTAATTTAAAACAAAAAATCGTTCTTTTAAGATGGCGTAATTTAAAATAAACACGATATAAATGCAATTCTAAGCATTTTGATAGTTAAAATATAATAAATTACTTTTCAACTGGCAGATTACGTGCCACGAAACTTTGAACTAAAGTACATTAGTATCATATAAAAACAAAGTATTTAACACAAGAGTCCTCTAGAGAACTGCTATAGCTAATCAAGGATGACACTTTTATCGATATTTTATAGATTAAGAAATTAGTTAAGTTAAGTTAAGATGTTAAGCGTCCGTTTATTCTTCATGGATATTTGTGCTTTAAAGATCAGTGACACGCAGACAGTGTGAGCAGGAGTATTAAATTTGGCGTTAAATCGTATAGACTACCATTGAAGTTATAGTTGTGTTTAGAGTGAGTGATTATTTTATTTCCATCGATAGGTTGTTATCCATACTACTTACTAGTAACAAAAATATTGTTTTATTTATATGGTGTCTTGGATGGTTTTCGTTTAGTAAGCAAAGCAATAAGAGAATGGACGCAACAAACTCCGGTGACAGCTGTCATCAAACGGAAGCGATACGGTTGGCTTGGCCATTGGCAAGGCATCAGGTTCTCGACGTCCCGGACGTGGACTGCTTACTGTTCGTCGGCAGTTTGTATCAGAACTACGGGACACAAACCTGACTATAGAAGATGCACAGGAGGCTTGGAGGATCTTTGTGGACACCATAAGCTCCAACTAGGGAGCGGGCATGGAAAGATGAAACAAAATAAAAAAAATAAATTGCTATACCTGTTATTCTTTCTTTTTTCTCTCTTGACATGTTTTTATACTTTTAAACTAATTTTAATTACTTATATTGCATATGTATATAAAATCAATATATTGCTGCTCTTACTGTCAATAATTTTGAAGATGTTTTTTAAATTGACTTGAATTTATCGTCTTATATTTCATTTAAAGATTCTTCTCATCCCCATAAAATATGTATGTATATATTTATGTTTTTCCTTTTTGAAAATGTCTTTAATTTTACATCTGAGCATGTTTTTCATATTTTATTTTAATTCCTAACTTTAAATTACTTTTACTAAAAAAAATCCTTCATTTTTAATATTTTTTCCATTTGTAAATAATAATTACAAACTTTAATATAATTTTTTTACTTTAATTTAAATTTTTAAACAACTTGGCTTATATTTTTTTTCCTTCTCTTTTTTGTACTTGCATTGATAACCTTACATATAATTATTATATAATATGGATACTTCACTGGTCCATTAGAGTTAAGTCTAAATGTGTAAAATATAAAACTATGTAACCGTACTTTACGTTTCCTGAATAAAATAAAATAAAAATAATAAAAAACAAAAAAAAACGGCGAGGAACTTACAAAATATTCATTTGGTCTACAAAAACACGTGGAAACTATCTATATACGAGTATGTCCTTATTATCAGGCTTTAATATAGGTATACTCAAGTTATGAAACAAATAATTTCTACGTTCTTATTTTATCTCTCATAAATGAAAAAATATGGTTTTCAAACCATGTTCCCCTATTAAGTTATATGTTTAATTTTTTTCTATTTTAAAACTTTATTTTGTGGGTTTTATCTTTATTTAAAAGTATACTTTATGATTAATGTTTTTTTTATTGAAAAAAATACCCACAACTATAAAAATCATGTACTGTATTAAGACACGCGAGCATTGAGATAAAAATGAATGAGCGGGTAATCTAGTGTTATGATTTCATATGAATTCCTATTTTTTTGTTAGACTTGATTGCGAGTTATTGATAACTAATTAATAACATTTAAAATGGCCCCAAAAATTTAATTATTTGGAAAAATCATAAGAATGCAAATATTTCATATTTTAAAAAGAAAAAATAATGGTACGTATATCAAATAAATAGCATAACATCGTGACAATGGCAATGGTAAAAAATGTATCTATTGATTGATTTTAAAAATCCAGCACGAGATCAACAGATCATTAGTCGAATTATCAATTCTGATACTTAGTCCACTTTGTACTAGATAAACGTTTTAAATTAATGGCTTCGGTGATTCAATAAACCCTATCTCGATTTCTGAGGGGGTCTCATTCCGAGCTCTAAACAATCCTTCTAAATTGTTTAATAATAATGTTACGTCCGTTTGGGGCCCGGTACCTTGTGGCTCAACTCCCCTGGAGAGGGAGAAGGGGAAGGGGTATAGAATAGAGATATCGTGTATGATTTTGTACATGGACATATAGACGCATGGCGTCTGACCTTTTATTCAAGGTTGCCACAAAAAAACATTTAACATTAATAATTATTCATATTTATCACCGAACTCTCAAAGAGCAGGTATCAACAAGATTTCTAGTATCCATTTAAAAAATAAAACATTCAGCTTTTTTCTATTAGGAAATTCAGAGTACCCAGATTCAATAGCAGATTGATATTATTTTTCAAACAGAATCTATGATTGCTAAAATACCATTTAGATCACATTTTGCCATTTTTTAAAAATAAAATTTGTTCATAGTTGTTAGATGCATTGTTTGAGTGTAAAAAATCTACTGATTAACACTCCAAACAACCAAAACTATAGGAGGCTAAATATGTTTTTTTTAAAATAAAAAACACATTTCATCAATATTATTAAGTTTAAATGTTTGACTTAAGGACAAATAATTATAGATTATGATATTTTCATTTAAAATTAAGCAACAATATATTGTAAAAAAAGTTATCTGGATATTATATTGATATCAGATTGAAAACCATACATTGTTCTTGAACAAACTTATAAAAAATGTTTAAAAATTTTGTCAAAAATTCTTTAGATTATTTTTTGCTAAATTAAACGAATGGATACAAACTGCTGTTTCTACGCGCTTCAGAAACAATAACGATTTAAACTAATATTAATAACATACTGTAAAAACTCTGATCAAACCAATTCTCACACATGCCTCCAAAACCTGGGTTATGACAAAGAATATTTTGGGTACCATTGCAGTTTTCGAAAGAAGAATCCTCAGAGTTGTCTATGGCCTTATGAGAGATAAAAACCATTGTCACTGTTGTAACAATAGGAAGCTTTATGAAATCTATGGAGCGCCCAATGTAATCACCTACATTATGGTGGGGCGCTTGAGTTGGGCTGGCAATAAAATTAGAATGGGCGACGAAAACTCCATGAAATACCGAACTTTCTCTGTGCCACAAGGACAACGGCGACCAGAAAGGCCCAACATGAGATGGATGGGCTAAGAGTGAAGAACTAGAGAGTTTCCTCAGCAAGAGTGAAGAAGACTCCTGGATTTAGCCAAGCCCCGCCCCGGGCTGTCGAGCTTATGATGATGAAACTAAAACTAACATAAACTTACAAGCTACAGAAAGTGGCTTGGTGGGATTTTAGTTTTAGTAAAATATATAACCTTGGATTTTTTTTTAAATTGTAAAAATGTATAATTATATTATTTAAAGAAAAATTTTTTTTTTTTTTTTTGCATAAATTTTTGTTTGCTAATAGATGCCTTCTCAAATTTCACATTTATTTTTTGTAACTGTGCACTTATTTTTAATGTACCTATTTTAATAAGGTTAGTGGCAACCCTGCACTGAGCGGTCATTGCACACGGCTTTATGATAAATGAAACTGGTGAAATATTTGGAAATTTTGTATTTTATGTACTTATTTATTGTACCATGTCGTATTTTTTTGCGTCCACGATCTCTGAACCTGATGGTTCTAAAACATAGTTAAATAATAACAATAATAAAGTTTTTTTAATTGATATTCATTAAAACATTATATTTTGGAGTCAGTTACATGAAAAAAAGTTGAAATTTAAATTATTGTTAGGTTTTATTCAAAAAAGGTTGTTTTGTTTTTTATGCAACCCAATTTTAAAATGCTATTTGCATATAAGGAATAGAAATAATTAATATGTGTATTACGTAATTTTTTATATTTATTTAATTTAGGTGTATTTGGCTTGTTAATTAATCATCTAGTAATACCAAGAAGTTAATTTAAGTTAACTTGTAAATTTATATGTAAACAAATAATTAAATTTCTAGTTTTAATATTTTTTATTAACTTTTTGGTAAATTGAGTCTGACAAGAAAATAATATTTTTACAAATAATTGCATTGGTTCACAAACAAATAAACTTACATGTTTTAATATTATTAGCACACACGCATTAACTTTGAATAGATTCTTATTTATTTTATGCATGCCTATACTTATTTCTTTTGTACATGTTTATTTTAGTTTTTTTTTTTATAATATGTAAGCTAATTTTTATTATTTAATACGGTATTTATTGACTGGTGTAAAATTGAATTTTGTGATTTTGTCATCATTCTTAATAGGTGTCAGATCCTTTCCAATATTTCCAGTATTACGACAATACGGCTCGTTTCACATATTTTTTTATTTTTTTTATTTATACTTTTACATTGCTTGTATTCTTATTTTTTAACAGAATAATGTTCCCTCACTGGGGTGTCTCGTGCCGAGGGAACATTTTACAGAATGTGAAACATGCCTAAGAATAGCTATTTAACAAAGTTAACATAATAATAACAATAAAAAAAACGTAATTAATCTAATTATCATTAATATAATAAACAATGAAAAACTAAAATAATCATAAAAAACATAACCAATTTATATAGACCAATAGAGCAAATTTCATAAACAGTACACACATTTTACCTATTTGGCTTGATCCACTCATCGATCCGTGTGCAACCCACCTCCACTATCCATTTCTTAATAGCAATTTTATATTGTGAGAACTAACTGATTGTCCTTATGGATAATGGAAGTAGATTGTACACTTTAACCGAGTATTAGGCCAACCCTCTTTCAATCATGGTTAAAATCCACACGGCACTATAAAATAACAGAGGATGGGTAGATATAACATATTGTATTATTATATGTTCGAATAAATGATACGCATTCAAGAGGCTTCGTTTTTATCAGCGCATAAACTTTCAATATCTCTCACTTCTTTATGATATTCTTCACAACCCCTGTGGTTGCGAATTATGTGGGTATGCATTTGTCGATTATTGTCACACTTCAATATCCTTTACCCACAATAACTGTTCACTTCCCACCTCCAGTATCCCTTGATAACCCGCCACAGCAAGACCTCGTGTTGTATATTTATTCACCATTTGTTTCCAGCAACCACCAGTGTTCAGCTCCAGATCGGGGGCCTATCCTAGCGTTGGTGCCGCTCGCAATTGACCAGTCGGACCGCAATTCCATCAAGAACGAACCAGGTTAGTGGCTTCCATTCCTGATCCATTTCATTTGTTGGAGTTGTGACTGATTGACATTGCATACCGCATATCAAAGATATTCACCATATACATTAAATTTTAAAAAATACAGTCCACTATATCGTAGAAGCCCTGGGGCTTCGCCCCCGCTATTTCTCGCCCCGCAACCCGCGTGGGAATTCGTTTTTCCGCGACCCTGGGCTCTAAAACATCTTGCTAAGAGTTCCATTTATCTTTCTCATCATGGTTTTTTGCTTTGCTCTTCTCAGACTTTCCATTCCTCGACATAGATCATCATTTCTTAGCAATTCTTATTCTGTTCCAAGTGTTAGACTTTGTAATGAGCCACCTCTTCATATAAAAAATGCACCTTCATTGGCCACCTTCACGAAACGCCAGAAACATTGTTATATATTTTAATTTATTTCAACAGAGAGGGAAAAAGTTTTCGAGAAGGGAATATGGAAGTCTAGGCATTTACAGGGCTTATGACCTGTCATTGGCTGGTTTAAGTGGCCACTTTACACACTGTGTAACATTCACCATTCTGCCCATGTTTGAACATCCACATTTCCTCAACTGTTCCATCTGTTGACTTTTGTGAAGTAAAAGAGCTGTAACCCTTATCACGTGGGTGAGATTCATCCGGCTGAACCAAATCAGCTACTAGGCAACGCCTGGAAACAATTTTCCAATTTTTATATACTTCTTCTTTTACCAGGTAGTAATTCAACAATGTTTGATTATGTCCAAATGCTTGCAGACTGGCTGGATTTCCTCCCTAGGGAGTTGTTCCCCCAGAATCCTTATTATTATTCCCTTTCTTACATTGGTTCCTTTTTTCTTTCTTTTTCCAAACCCATTACCTAATTCCACATTCCTCATTCTGTAATTTGTTTAATATAATGTACTTTTATTTAAGTCAATGTGTGCAAGCATTATCTCCCCATTAAAAAAACAGACTTTTTAAAAATTTATTTAATTCAAATGAACCTCCGGAGGGCTTTTACAAGTAAAGTACATACATAGACAAAGTATATAAAAAAGTAAGAAATAAAATATAGCATTTAGTACATTAAAATATATTTATATTCTTACATATAAAGATGATATTTTGATATACATACATTTTGTAAAACATTTAAATAAATCAATGTACCCAGTTTGAAAAACTTTTTTATTTTTTAAAGATACGTTAATAGTACACAGTTGCAAGCGGGTAGAAAAGAAAATTATAAACAAATTATCAACATGCTCTAAATTTAAAAAAAAAAAAAAAAAAATATTTGCGTTCTTATGATTTACCCAAATATTTAATTTTGAGGGCCATTTTCAACGAGTTGTAAATAACTCACTATTAGAAAATGGAATCAAGTTGGGGTATAGTGGGATTCGAACCACAGACCTTTGGTCCGTGAGTCCGAGACACTAGCCACAGGACCACAACCCAAACAAGATGGTTAGCACCTGTAAAAAAGAACTAAGCAAAACTTATCTATAAAAAAAAAAAAGTAAAATAAAATAAACTAGATTTAAGTACATTTACACAGATAAGAAATAATCAACAATGGCAAAATATTTTTTACTTGACATAACAAACAATAGCAAAAGATAAAACTATTGTACATAATTAAGAATGCGTCGAGTTAGTGAATATATTATAATATATAAAATGATTAATATTTTTTTTTATTTAATTGATTGAGTTTTGCCACCGCTCTTTCAAAACACACTTTATAGGAGGTAGCTGCGTCTGTTCTCGGACTTTAATTTTACTTACAATATCGAACCACCTTAAATCCAATATTCTTCTCAAGCACTCTCGAAAACTCGGAAGTTTGGTGTTTTGAGTGTTATTATAAATAATCAATGTTAATTAAAATTATTATTTTGAGCACAAGTATAATAGTACGGTACAATATTTTTTGTCTTTATGTCAGGATTTATTTTTATAATTCATCTAAAATATTGAGAAACAATTAATAAAAAACATTCGAACATCGCCGATGATAATGTTAGCATGGAAACATATATCTGTTAATCTCATCGCCCAACCATTATGTAAATTAATAAGTCTCCATTAGGAGCACGATAAATAACGACATACCAGCCAGACGTATTGTATCGGTAACATTGTTCAAATAATCAATAAATATTTCGGAAGAACAACTCTATTATTTATGCGTGTTGATATTTACTTTTTCGTTTTGACTACAGACGCCGCTTGGTAGAGCATCGCCTAAAGTTCTGCCCATGTTAATTAGTGGTGGCCATAACCGATTATGCTATTCGAATAATTCAAACAATAAACCCTTTTATTTATATATAAACCAATACATACACGTATAAATAAATACACAAAAAAATAACTGGTGTAATGCAATTATGCACTAAAAATTAAAAACCGATAAATACTGTAATATTATTGAAAAATACTTAAAATATCGATAAATTTTATTTATTTACTTGACAACACAACAGGCTAGAATGCCTAATTTTTACAGTTTTTCATAACAGCGCATTAGGAAAATCACATTTAATTTGTGTTTTTACCGGAAATCATACCCGGAACCCTTTGTGTGTGAGTCAAGCGTCTTAGCCATTAAATCACAGAGTCACATAACAATAAATTGAGGGCATTGGAAGGAAAGATAGCAACCACCGAATATTATTTTTTTGTTTATGATGTCGTTCTGTAGTGTATCAACTTTATTTTTATAAAAATCATGAGTTGAGTTGCAAATGTAGTTTAAAAATAGCTATGGTTCTTCTTCTGATGGTTTGAAAATAGTGTTAAGCAAACATAGCAACATCCATCAGCAATTTATTCGATCAATGACAGGATTCAGATTTATATTTTCAAAATGACCGTGCCATACAAATATTAAGAAAGTTTTTTGAATTCGTGTTTCTATTAAAGCTAATTTATTAGTATCTTAAAGTTTAAGTTCAATGAAAATAACATTTCTAACATGAAGACTCTTTGGCATTAGTGTAGCAGTTTTTGTTATTTTTCTCGAAAACGCCAAAACGGGAGTTTGCTATTTTTGCTTCCACAGCCTTAAATTTTTCAAAATCGACATTAAATATTCAAAAAAGCACCTTTTTATAGTAAACGGACTATTTAAGACTCAACCAATCCACTTTAATAATTCAATTGTATTTTTGAAATATGTTGTATTTGAATTATTTACGAAAATTCGATTCTTTCATAACCCTGTTACGCGCGTCACTAATGTAAATGTCCATTTTAATATGGCGACTGTGAGTTATTAGCTGTTTGTCTTGTCTGTGAGATTTAATGGCGGACTTAACATCTTTGAATCGGGCTTCAATGCAATATTATGATATTCTTAACAACGTGTTATGAGAGGCGATATGTACATATCGATCCAACGACGTTACAGTTTTTTATTGAGATTTCTCGTTACAAAGGAGCGCGCCGCGCTCAAGCCACGAGCCGACATGATAGTGATAAAAAATAAATCAGATTCATGTACAATTATTTTCAACGAAGAACATCTTCGTCGATAGAACATAAAGGTCTAGGTTTGGTAACTACATTCATCATTGTCTTTTTCCACGTCTAAAGGTGCATAGGGCACCGCTTTGGTACACTAACCGCAGCGTACCTTGATCATTTTTGCGACATAACGCACAGGGAATAGAATGTATTTTTTTATTTAAATTATTTATTTTTATTCATTAAGGAAAAACAACAGTTGTTAAATAAGAATACAAAATATAAAAAAACAGTACATAAATCCAGTTAAAGTTTTTCACAAATATAATGAGAGAACATGTTACACAGTAAAGAGAAAAATAATATATTATATAAGACATGAGAAAAAAAAGAGCTCTTAAGAAGGTTTATAGGATGAGGAAATAGAGTGGAGGAGTGGAGGAGAGGGATTTTCATAATATAGTTGACCATTTCAAAATTTTGATATTATAATAAAATCAATATAATTAATGGAACATAAACTTATTACACTATGACAAATGTTTTATTTTACAGTGTTTAAAAATGTTTTTCTTGAAGTCTAAAAATTTTGTATAAAAAAATATCTAAATGAGGACAAAGTAAATTAAATTTGGAGCAGCTACGATAAATAATCGAGCTTTGAACATAATTTTTTTTGGGCAATAAATTATTAAAAAAATGAACTTGTCGTGTTGACTTTACGGGACAATTGATTGAAATACGCTCCAAGAGATATGGACTATCGATAAAATTGTTTAAAATTTTGAAGAGGAAAGACAGATCAGAAATGCTTCTACGTTTAGTAAGGGAAGTTAAACTATGAAAGGAAGAAGAGTCTTCGTACGAGTCAAAATATGTAAGAGATTTACCATCCAGAAGTTTAAGGAATCTATTCTGTATTTTATCTAGTTGTGATATATAAATTGTATATCGAGTATTCCAAACAACAGATGCAAACTCAAAATGGCTGCGAACGTATGCATTGTATAAAATTTTGAGGGATGCGAAAAAACTTCGAGAAAAATTTCATAAATTATAGCTTCGCTAATGATTCATCGAATAAAATCGAATAAATCATATTATAGAGGGAGTTTCTAGAAACCATATCTTAATTATTATTTCAATTATAATTATCATTTAAATTATTCCCGCGCCCCCCAACATACCCGTCAGAATAGTTGTTCCAATACATGAAGGTGCTAGATATGAGACAACTGTACCTAAAAGAAGCACTTGCACACTTCTGGTCGAACAATAAGGAGAGGTCTCAGCAAAATGTCCGTACGAGGTTTTTCCAGAGCATGAATTATGTCATACCCAAAACCCGTATGGTTTTTGCTCAGAGACATCTCTTATTTATCGAAACCGAGAGTGTTCAATATTTTGGAAGAGCGTATTAAGCTCTCAAGAACTAAAACTATTTTCAAGAAAGTAGTTAAGGACTGGATTTTCTTTAATAGGAGGGATTTGAGTGGGAGACTCCTTGATAATTTTCCGAATATTTGAGTTTACTGTTTACCACATTGATGTGCCATATATATATATAAATATATGTATTTTAAAAAAAATATTTTTTTTGTTTCTGATCCTATATTTGTGGTGATATACTCGTGTCAACTAATTTCTAATCCCATCTCAAACACAGGACTTTTAGTCCTATGGAGTTGGGACTTATGTCTCAAATAATATACATTGAACTTATGTATGAAAATAAATAAACCAAATAAAAAAAATATGTTTTCATATATTTTTTTCTATTTATTTCAATGATGCTATTATTTTGTATATTTAATTATGTATGAATCTAAATTTGAAAAACTTGTATTTTAGTATTCATGTCTGATTATTTTTTTTAATATTGTCTTCTTTGGAATTTGGTTATTTATTATTCATATTTTTTTTTTGAATAAAATATTTGCGTTCTTATAATCTACCCAAATATTTCCATTTTCGTTGCCGTTTTCAACGAGTTGAAAGTAACTCACTATTAGAAAATGGAAATCAAGTTGGGGTAGAGTGGGGTTCGAACCTCGGACCTCTGATCCGTGAGTACGCAACACTAGGCAACCCGTTTCAATTTGTTTTTCCGGATTGTTATTCTATTTCATCACATATCATTATAATTTAATAAAAGTAAGTATTTTTAATTGTTAATTATTATTACTTGACACTGGCACAACCTAAAAAGCCTTAATAAGTTCATTTACATTTAAACAAGTGTTATTTTGAATTAATAAATAAATAAACATTAAAAACATTTACTTTGTGGTCAAAAGTTTGACTAATTGTTATTCAATATTTGTATACAACCACTTACCGACTTTTTTATGTCTACCGCTTTCAAGACGTTTCCGTCTTTTCGTCAGGACAAATATTAAACCAACATGCAAAACGCACTATATAGCCACTTTAAAATTCTCTAAAATGTTCTTATCTCTGTTGTAATATGTTAATATTAACAGCTCCTAAGGGGGTTGGATTCAACTCTTGTTTACAAAAATTTGGACAAACTCAAAACATTGTATTTTGTATTGCTAACATTTATTGTAAAATGCAGTTAAAGTTCTTCTTTTACATACATTTTAAAAACCGTGGGTCTTGCTATCGGTTTTGCTTACGCAAAAAAGCAATGTTATTTTTGTCAATAAACAGGTTACTCTTTTATTTTTTTGAATTAAAAATATCACGATTTTAATTTTTCATTGCCCTTTTCACTGAGAGTTTGGAAAATCATATAGAGGGCTATTGTCGGATATTGTAACATGCAAATAATTATAAATTAATAATATCTACCTAAATACCTCATTTGCCGTAAATATTTTTTTTTTCAAATAGTAAACGTTTAAGCCGCCCAAATTTTAAAAATTGAAAATTCGAACACAATGCGTTCCACAAACCTCTGTTTGGATATTCAAAATTGACATATTTATTTATGTGTTGCCCGTACAAAAAATGGCGATGACAGTTCGCAACAGGTTTACTTGGCAAAATTCGTATCATTTTGTTTTATTTGCGAAAATATTTAAATATCTTCATCCCATTCGGAATAATAACTTTGTATTTATGTTGGAAACTGCGCACGCGCGACTCCATTGTTTTTTCAAATAATATTTCGCCATGTCACGCCGATCGGCAGTCCGCCATTTTTCTTTTGTTAGCTTAGGTGGTTAGAGTATTGTTTAAAAACGGCTATTATCTCGCTAGGAAGACATAAATAATTAGGTAGATTTTCAAGTGCATCCAGATCACAAACTTGAATGACTCTTGTCTGCTCTTTTCCCGAAGTGAACTAAATTTCATTTTAATAACGATGTTCTAATTAGTCATATAAAATAAAATGCTTTTATTTATTGATATTTTATTCATAATCACTGTTGAGGAGTGACGAGGTGTGAAGAATTAAAATCTTCTGTATTATTGGGAAAGGAAGGTTGCGCAACTCTTCTAACCCGCTGTGCTAATGATGAGACGTGACGTGTGCTGGAATCTGGTGAAGAAGCAGGCTGTCTCGCGACGCTAGCACAGTTTGTATGGAGCTGGCGGTCTCGATAGACGCTGGCACAGCTTGCTTGTCAAACAATCTTCGTTGGGAGCCCTTGACTAGTTAGATATTAATTTGGTTCTAAAAATTTGATATTGTTCCCGGCACAGAAACGTTAAATTATTGTTACGTGGAGTGGGCTAGAAAATGGAAAAAATAGGTTGATAGAAATAGATTCAACTGAGAGTTGGTCCAAATAATAGCATTTTATATTATTTTTCTTATTTTGATTAACTTTTTTTTTATGTAGGAATAAGAAAATTAATTTTAAAGTGAAGATCAAATCAAGTGAAGATGAGTTGAAATAAGATAAGATGGCGCGTTTGGCTACTGTTATCGGGGCCCTGGATTCGTTTCTACCAGTTATCTTCTACTGTCTATAAAAGTGTGCGACAAGGTGACACAATTTCACCAAAGCTTTTAACGTTAGCCCTAGAAGATATATTTAAAACCCTCAATTGGAATAACAAGGGGCTGAAAAAAGATGGCACGTATCTGAGTCACCTTAGATTTGCTGGTGACAAAATAGTTATAAGTGAAAGAATTGATGAGTTGAGTCTAATGATTAACGAAATGCATGAGACTTTTAATAAAATCGGTCTGAATATGAACATTACAAAAACAAAAATTATGAGTCCAAAAAACAAGACCATCACTGGGTAGATTAATACATGTTTATCTTGGACATAAGATAAAAATGAGCAAAGAAAATCAAACGGTGGAACTGTCAAGACAAAAAGGAATGAGTTGGGCAGCTTTTGGAAAACTACGGCACATACTTGAAAATAAAGAGATTCTGATTTGTTAGAAAAGGAAAATCAAATAAGAGACCATTACCCCCACAAAAAATGCAGGAAAGCTCAAATGCACACAGCGATCTGGAAATGGAAAGATCCATGCTTGGTACAAGGTATAAGACTAAAAGACAAAGTAAGAAATGAAGAAATTGGGAACAGAACCAGAATAACGGATATCATGGATCGCGTAGCAGGACTGAAGTGGCAATGGGCAGGACATGCTGTGGGACAAGAACTCACAAGATGGACTCAATAGAGACCTTGGGAGAATAAGCGAGGCATTAGAAGACCTCAAAAAAATGGTCCAACGACATAGCTGCTGTAGGGATTAAAAATTGGCTGCAAGTAGCAACCGACCTAGAAATGCTGGAGGATATGGAAGAAGCCTATATCCAGCAGTAGAAGACAGAAGGCTGAGTAAGAAGAAGAAGAAGAAGAAAAAGATCAAGAAGTCAATAAAGTATAATAAATATTTTTTTACAAAAATGTTAACGTTTGCATAAAAAAAATCATGTATCATCGTTGATAACCCGTAATTGAACATATTTAGAAGATGTTGTTTTTTTCTTACAGAAAACTTAATTTTACTTCGTAGATAAAATTAAAGATAAATGTAGACTTCCCATTGAAAAAGCGTGACGGTTAAATATTGATTTAAGAGATTGTTTCAACTGCAACACCTCATTGTTTCTCGACTGATTACCTTACCTTTAAGTAACAAATGTTCGAAGTATGCTACCTTTGGTTTAACAATGTATGAAATTATTTTCAGAGGGTAGAATGTGAAAATCTGGGCATTTATAGAGCTCACAATACACTGTGCAACATTCACAATTCTGCGTTTATTTGAACATCCATATTCCTTCAATTCCTTTATATGTTTTTTTTGTGAAGTTAAGTTCAGCTGAAACCTTTATTGACGCGACGTGATTCATCTGACTCTGAGATTATTTTACCCACTAAACAACACCTGAAAACGTTTTTCAATTTATATACTTAATTTTACCAGCAGATTTAACTCTTACAAGACTGTGGTAAATAATTTCTTTGCGCTCGGTAATGTAACATCGTGTTACCACAAGCAAAAGATGGAATATTCTATCTTCGGAATATTAAGTTCAGACATTTGAAAAATAAAACATGGAGATATACTGTTTTTTTTTAACAGAAAAAAATGTTTGCGTTCCTATGATTTACCCTTTTTAATTTAATTTTGAGAGCCATTTTCAACGAGTTGTAAATAACTCACTATTAGAAAACGGGAATCAAGTTGGGGGATTCGAACAACGGACCTTTGAGCCGTACGTCCGAAACACTAGCCACGAGACCACAACCCGATATAAATAATAATACAAAAGAGTTAAATAATTCTTTTTACATAATTATAAATAGAAACATATGATTAGACCTGTTAAAGCAAAAAAATATACATACCCCATGTTCTTACATGCGTGCGTCCCCCATCACTGTCAATATTGACTAAATCTGTTTTACACAAACGCCTGTCACAGAACGGCGTCTCTGTCTCCCTTGTTATGAGTTTTATCTTCGTGCTCTTTATTATACAGATGTGTTGCTGTAATGGCGTCACATTCATACTTCGCGTGGCAAGGATAAATATTTTTTGTATTAAAATCCATCTCAGTTATAAATTCTTTACTTTGCAAATCCAGTGTAAAAGTATTCATTTAAAGATTACAAGAAATACAACTTCATCGTTTAAAAAAATAAGTGAGCTATATCAAGTCTTGTATCGTTTGTAGAGTAGTGTGGCATCAAAGCCACATAATCAACGATGTTTTGAGTTTGTAAAGTTTGATTTCACACCTTAGGTGAAATAACTTCAAACTTAAAACATAAATATTAAACATTAATATACCTAATGCAAATTGTCGTTATGATATATGATATAATTTGTACTTAACACCTGTTTCCTAAATCTACAAAAACCCGTGAGAATTTTATCATTTCTATGAAAAGACCGCAAAATTCATGTTAAATCAACCGTAAAACTTAAATTTTAGTGTTACAAATCGATCTGTGAATTAAGAAGTATTTTCAAAGTCAAGATAAAACGTTTTTCATTCATATGAATTAGAAATTGTACAAAATTTCAGCCTTCTGCCATATAAACCAATGCTTTGTTTGGTTTCACCAAAAATACTTAAATTAAGCAGTAGATATAGTCCGTATTCTAATGGAAAGATAAAACGGATCTTCAATTTTATCTACAGAGTAAAATTAAGTTTTCCAAATAATTAATCGTATAAAAATATTTTATGTTTAATTTTTTTTAAAACATGTTTTCATAATTTTCATACAAACATACACATTTTTAAACATAAATATCGATGTTAGTTTGTACCGTCTCGATATGTACCAATGAAGATAGCGTCTATAATCACGGCTCTGGAATATCGAAATAAAAGGATTTGAGTGGATTTATTCGACGTTGATTAGCATATGACATTCTAATAACACAAATGTGTAATAAAACCCTAATGATGAAAGTTAATAAAAACAAAAACCATACATAACACATAATACTTTTGATGTTTGAAGCACTTACTTTGTGGAACATTATTATGTAATATGTTAAAATAAAATAAAATCACATTGTTTTTATGTACCGCTTATATTTTTATAATTTGAAAACCAACTAGTTTTGGCAATACTATGCCTTCTTCAGGGTTAATTACAAACTAACATAACATATGTAAATTTTTCACAGTGAAGGTAGAGTGGGTGTGGCCACGGGAGTAGAGAAAAGAGGGGGTTTGAGTGTGAATTTAGGATTAAGGGAGATTTACGGAGAAATTTTACATACAAACAAAAAAGGATATGCACTTTATTATTTTGAAATATTAGAGATTAGAAAGGATGAAAATAAAAATTTGAATATTATTAATGATCAAATAAATCTTAGTAATAGTCACATTTTAAATATGTTCCCTCTCCCTAAATCCAAACACAAACTCCTTTACTTCTTTACTCCCGAAGCCACGCCCACTTTACTTTCACTGTGAAAAATGTATATATGTTATGTTAGTTTATAATTAACCCTGAAGAAGGCATAGTAATGCCGAAACTAGTTGGTTGTCAAATTATAAAAAAATAAGTGGTACATAAAAACAAAGTGATTTTATTTTATTTTAATATATGACATAATACTTTGTTCAACAGTGGACTCAACAAGAAGGCTGAGATAGTAGCACGGTATCCGGCATTCAATAAAGTATATCGGGCTTAAGAAAGAGACTGCCGACTTTGTTGATTGTCGTCTCCGTCCCACGAGTCCGGTATCTGTAACATGAATGAATGACAAAAACGACGATCTACATAGCCAAAGTTGGCCGATTATTTAAGCAGTCTATTTTTAAGCTCGATGCACTTTATTAAATGCCGGGTACTAAGTAAAAGTATTAAGGGTGACTTACCTGAGTGAATTTGGGGATTTGTTCCTTTTTTTACCTGTGCTGACGCAGATTCTCACGACGGTCATTTGTCATTATATCATAGATCCTTTGAATTTTTTGAAATAGAAGTTATTTTTATATTTTTAGGTCAGCAGTGATTTATTGGTAGAAATTTGTGGGTGGGTGCCTTGTTATACGAAGTAAAAAATTTACTAAAAAAATGTACCTAAAATATTTTTGTTTTTTATTTTAAAAATAAGGATCTGGGTTCTTATGATTTACCGAAATGTTTCAATTTTTGTGAGTTTAAATAACTCACTATTGGAAAATGGGAATAAAGTTTAGTAAAGCGGAGCTCGAACCTGAGACATATGATCTGTGACCATTTAAAAAAAATATTATTCGACTTTGAATACAAACTCTAAAAAAAGACGTGTTATTTAGTGTACAAATTTATTATTTTCGCACTGTAAAAAATAATTAAATTTAAGTGAATCTATAAATATATAAATGTATATTATATTCACGAAATCATTTAAATTTTGTAAGTAAATAATAAATACTAATATTGGTCTTTCGGGCCATATGTTATACTGATATCCAGCTTATGGTGACACAACCAGAAACAACTCACGTCTGTGAACTTGTTCCGACTCGCTAAGAAATATTTGTTAAGTCTGCTTCAGATTTTTCCTTATGTTAAATAGTTCGAAAAAATGGTGCAAATTCGAATATTTAAATCATTTTACAACAGAGATGAAGAATATTTTAGACATAGAGATAAATACAGTGTTAAGTGTCAGATCACCAGCCTGTAATTGCCGAGACTTATGTATTCCCTTCTCTAAAATAATCTTCATCTCTTTTGTATTATATTGATCTTAAATCTACAAGGGATTGAATCCAGTCCTTGTCTAAAAACATTAAGACACACCAAAAATATTGTTTTGTTGTAAATAACTCACTGTTAGAAAAAAACATGGTGTAGTGGGGTTTGAACCTTGAGTATTAATTAGCTCCTGCATAAAGATAATCCCTTTAGCTCTGTTGTAGAGAAAAAAAGCGTTATTGATTTTTAAATTGTATTTTAGTTTGGCGATTAACATGTTACAGACATTTTTGGTTTGCGCTTGCAATTCTCGACCAAATGGAGATCTAACAATCACTATTTTCTTCGGTACATATCGAGACGGTATACCAAACTTCTGTACTATCTCTATCTACCTCGGTATGCCTACCGACTTGTCATGTCTGACGTCATAGGATCGAATTGAACCAATACTTGACTCTGAAACTTTGTTCTGTGGTGGCGCGTTCTTTACTAAATTAAAGTAGTTCTCATTCATGTTTTAAATAGGCTTCTGAGATAAAAAGCGGCCACTTCAAAGCGATTGTAAACGCAAATAAATACCAATTAATGCAAAAAATCTTCGCTTGGGCATGATTTTTAAATGACTTTTGATAATTACCAAGACGATATTCTTAATTTTGGTCTATTGAGGTATTACGAAGCCGGCTCTTTTGACATCTCGATACATAAACTCTGGAAGATAGTTAAAAGGGTGGAAAAAATATAAACGTTGAATTTATTTTTTATGGTGGCAATATTTTACGGCTAGATGCTCTTATATTTTAAAAAAGCTTCATCTAGCCAGACTAGCCACTGCGTTTAGCCGTTCGCATTCAAAACTGACAGTTATGTTAGAATTTAATTCAACTTCAAAATTTACTGTTTTTTCTTTAGTATTTTAAATAGGCTTTTGAGAAAAAAAAACTGGCCACTTTAGAACGGTTTGCAAATAAAATGAATTGTAATTTTAGTAAAAACTGCTCGTTGGAACAACATTTTAGTAACTTTAAATGAGTAGGTATGTGTGTACCGTGGAGTACTAGACCCTTCAGTATATACCGATGTACTTACCTCGGAACTTGGATCGGTAGTGTATCTTCGTAATCGCTCGGGAGAACTTTTCTTCAACTATACCGTCATGGTGAAGGTATTACGTACTTAACTTCCATTTGTTATGCGGCTCTGAGTACATACGACCTTGTATTGCTGTAAACTGTAGCTAACTTCGTAGTTATTTATCATAAAATGATGTTTGTCCATATGGGTGACTCTATAAGCCGGTGGTGTATTATTACTATAAGCAGACCTCTGATCTATGAGTCTATGGCACTATCCACGGGACCTCAACTGGATATCATGTACATTTTTTAAGTGTTCACAGCAATTTGACATAGCATGTTTTTCGCCTTATTTTTTATAACAATACAAGGACCTTTTTCTATTCGTCCTAAAGGATAAAGGAATAAATTTGTGAACTCTTTAATTCACCGACAAAGTTGTTTGGAAATTTTATTATCAATTCGCTGCGGAGATAATTTATTGAGACTTGTCTTTATAAATCTTATTTTTCCTATTATTAAATTAAAAAATATCTTTTACAATTTCAAGCGTGTAAAGATTGTTCATAAAATTATTAATATTAAAATATTCGTGATAATAATGTGGAATTAAAAAAAAAAAATTGAGGAAATCAGTAATCAAGAATACTAGAATGATTTAATTCATCTAATTTTTTTTTAAAAAACTCTACTTTATAACAATCAACAGATCGAAAATATAAGATTTGAATATTCGAATATAGTTATGTAGGTTCGCAGTGTGATCACTTAAACCCGACATTTTCAGATCAAAAGGCTTTGCAAATTCCTAAACTTTCATTCCATTAAAATTATTTTATTTGTCTATGTTTAGATATCTGTCACTAAAGGATTAAGAATTCAGTGGATATAGTGCATAAGGCACTGCAAATCTACAACAATTTGGATATCACATCACACACAAAAGTACGGGTGTTACCAGGTGATACCATAAGTTGGGTCCGTTTTTTTAAAAATGAAAATAACAAAAGGACAGATTAAAACAAATTAATCAATAATGTATTCTCATTTTTTTAACACCTAATGGTACATAGCACGTACAGAGGTATTCCAAAAATCATTTCTATACAACGGATCTAAACTATACAACCTGATACCGTGTGTTTGGAAATCTGATAAATCATCGGTATTAAAAAGAAGAATAACTATTTGGTTGACAGACATTGGAAGTAAGGAATCTGAGAATTTATTGAGGATAGTCATCTAATTATTATGCTATCCCATTGAATCAATTATAAATTTAGTGTATGTGCATTTATATTATGTATGTATATGTGTATATATATATATATTTATATATACATATATATATATATACATGTGTGCATATATGTATGTATGTATGGAGTATGTATGTGTGTTTACATATATATTTATATATTTCATATTATTTTTAAATTTAACGTAAACTGTACTTTATTTTTTTGTTCTCTTTTGGGCTATAACTGTTTTTCTATTTCTTCAATATTATTTGTATTTAAAGGAAACATATTCGAAAACCATATTTGCCGCAACAAATCGGTTTCTTAGAACAGGCAATTGCCCATATAGGAACCGATTGCAACATCAGGCATACTAAAATTTCTGGCTTGCCGACCCTTCATATACTGAGCCTACTCCTAGTACAAACAGAATTTGCCAAAGTGATTTTTGTGCCATTTTTGTAAAAATGTATGCATTAACTAATAATAACTAAATAGGACGATGCATTGGTACACCAATCGCAGAGTATCTTGATCATTTTTATAACATGAAGGTAAGATGATCAGTCTATATATGTTTCAGGTACCAGTCCAGGGACTATAAAATATTTTGGTGTGAAAACTTCATTTTTCAACTTCATATCAACTATGTACGTTTAAGCAAATACTCCTGCCATTGTAGAGTATTATACATTAACAATGTCTTACTATTGCTCAAGAGCGCCTGGTTTGATATATTGTCCGAATGTAACTGCTTAAACATTTTATGTTATTTGTAATGTTATTTTGGTAAAATAAATTAATTTGAATTTGAATAAAAGATTTTTTATTTTTAAATTTATTTTAACAAATACATATACATATATTACAAAAAAATCATAATAACGCATCCCTAACTCTGAGGCCAACAGCCCTGTGTTGAGTTGAAAGGCAACATAATGGAATGTGGAATCATGTACATTATTAAATAACAGCAGAAATAAAAATTAAAAATTATCACATAAACACATTTTTCAATAAATATCTGGACCCACCTGAACACCCTCAAAAGTATATTAATCTATGCAATATTTCGCAGCAGTCTCCTGCAATAGTATCTTCCCTTCGACAAAATCCAAACTTTTACACTCTTTCTGAAAATGGCTTTCGTTTTGAAAAATTTAAAATGTTCATCCAGGATAGCTCTCAGGGCCACAAAAGAGAAATTCATCTGAGCAAAAGTCGTAAGCGTTTTTTCTGGGATCTAATCTTGTGACCGCATGACCAGAAATGTGTAAATAACTTTTTTTTTTAATATTCGTATGTCCAGTATATTTATGAATTGAAACTGTGCCTCACATGGAAAAATGGGGGGGGCATGGTGGATTAACTATCTTTAAAAAAAAAATAAGCGTGTGAGTGCGTCGAAATTTGTTTTTAATGTTTTCAAAATTTGTAAATTTATTACAGAATAAATTAAAAATCTTATAATTTCCAGAATTTAATTACCAGCTATATATTTTTTACCCATCAAAACCTATTAATTATATATAATTCAGTACATTGGACATTTCGGCTGTCCCATTCTTGAAATCAAACCCCATAACTCAAAAGTGGCAAAGGGACCGAAACGCTCATCACCCACCCATGTACGAAAAATGGTTCTAGCTAATAAAATATTTTTTACCGGCATAAAAAGGGACAAAGAAATCGTTTTACAAAATCAACGATTGACGGTCAAAGTTTTGCAAAACATTTTTATTAAGATAAAACTACTAAAACATAAAATAAAAAATCAAGGTAGTAGAAATATTTTCACCACCCCTAGTTACATAATAATTAATAATAAAAACAATAATTATTTTATCTTTGAGATACTCAAGTATGCATACATATTTTTTTACCGTATTTATTTGTATTTATTTATCTATTTATTTAATGCACAAAATACACAATTTTATCTTAGAACACAATTTAATTTTTTTATGTCCAGACTTGTTAGAAAATTCCGTGTTAAGTCGGGACTCTTATATATATAAATCATAAACACTTATGAACATATTAAACAATACACAAAATAATCAAAATAATAAACAAAATAACAATAGAAAAATATAAATAAAAAAAAATTATGCATGTCGAAAAATGGAATGCAGAAAAGTTATATAATAATACGTGGCAATATGTTATTAATAATTTGTAGTAATTTTATAATTCAATTTGGTAATTAATTGTTAGTAAAAATAAATACAAAATAATACAATAAAGTAGTTATAGCAAAACATTTACACATATGGTAGAAAATGTAATTAAATAAACATAATAATAAAGTTAAAATATATATTTACAAATAATTATGCATCAATATTAAGTTTCTTCGAAGATGATATACATATATTCGTATATGGATAATAATAAAGATAGCTTCGATATTATATATTTATTCCCAAAGCAATCTTATGCAGTGGTCTCTACCCCTCGATAAAATCCAATTATGGATCTTCCTCTTAAATGATGCTGTTTCAGAGAACTTAATATGTTCATCCAAGACGTTGAACACTCTCGGAGCTACGAAAATATATCGTATATATGAAAAGTGTCTCCAAGCAAACATCGTACGTGTTCTCGGTATTAAGTAGTTTAGGTTACGCGAAAACCTCGTACGGGCATTCTGTTGGGACCTCCTACCGTAGTCGCCTGACCAGAAAATTGTCAATACTTTTTTGATGTAAATTTGACGGATATCAAGTACCTTTAAAAATTTAAATAATGTTTCAGATGGGTAAGTCAGAGGACACCGAAGCAAAACTCTTAGAATTAGTTTTTGCGTCTTAATTAGGGGGTTCATGACAATTGTCGAGCAACCTCCCCAGCCAATTATGCCACAGGCAGCCACCGATTGGAAAAGCGCCAAGTAGACATTTTTGAAAGTGCTAACGTCCAGGATGTTTCTGAGTGAGCTAAATACATGACACAGTTTTCTTAATCTAGATACCAGGGACTGAACCTGTGTCTCCCATCGCAAATTTCTGTCAATTACAATGCCTAGATATTTTATATTATCAACTGGTTTCAATAATTGACACGAAATTGTTACATTTTTATTTTATTTTGAATCTTGAAATAGTGCACGAATAAGCTAATTCTAACAAGCGTTTTAATAATACCGTTATATTCGGTGTTAACATAATTTTTTTATTGTGTATGCAGATAATAAGGAAGTTTAGTGTCTTTTTTTTATTTGTTAGAAAACTATTAAACTAAGCCATTTTTTTCTGAAAATTATTTCTATTTATCGTATAATCAGCGCTATGATTTTTGATTATTTTGTATTTTTAAAATAGATAATAATAGATCAAGATATTTGGCAATCAGTAGTATGTTTTGTTTATAAATTTTTTAACACGTTATGTCTTGCGATAAACCCGTCAACATACCTACGCTTTACAAAAATTACGTATATCAATAAAATTTAAAAAATTAACCCCTTACCGCGTACAGAGCCTTATCTGGCTTCAAGAATATAAGTTAATATGTTTTTTGTTTAACAGTTATTATCATCCTACTAAATATTCATTGAATTCACAATTATTCGCATGCAGCGACTTCCAAATCAATACAGTGATGATTTAGATTTATTTTATACCAAGCCGCTGATGATTCAGTCCTGTGTTTTGAAAAATATTACTTGTTGAAAATCAAGGAATGATTAGTTCTTTACTTTTGTTATAACTCTTTACTGTTGTGTTTTGAATCATTTTATAAATTTATTATTATTGAGTATTAATATTTATATATTGGTATCATGGTTGATTTACTAAAGTTACTTTAAATTTTTTAATTTTACTTTTAAAGCACTTAAAACTGCTCTTTTCTTTTATATAGGTTTAGGTAAAATTTATGTTTCTTACAGATGTAATATATATATATTTTTTTTATAAAAATACTGTTTATCATTGTCTCCTTTTTTCTTTTTATTGTTCGTTTAAAATATGACGCTAATTTTTTTATTTTTTTTGTAATTATGTAAAAGTTTCATGGAACCGTAAATAAAGGAATATGTAATTTTTGTCTATTCTCAAGAAAGCTATTAGCATGATGTGCCGAATTTCGTGAATTTGTTTATTTTACTTTTAATGCAGTAAGGCTATATAATATGGCTTGATTTAATTGTAATAACTTCACGTAGCTAAAGAAAAGATGGTGATTATAAAAATTAAGCATATTGGAAGAAAATACGTCCTATCCGAATGATTTACCTTCGACACGTAGCCGGTTGCCGCGTTCCACGTGGCTCCGCGAGTACTACTTCACTACAGTTTGTCTTCACTTATTTTTTTTGTTTATTCATTTTTCCTAAATTATTCCAAGTCTTCTTCATTACCAACAAGTTTTTAATATTTTTATCTTTCAAATTATATTGAAGTGCTTATATTCTATTAAATTGGTATTTTTGTAATGTAAAAGGCAAAAAAAAATTTTCGAACAGAAAAAAAAACCCACGCGGTAAGGGTTAACTTTCTGCACGTTCAAATGCACTGGCTATCTACAAAGATTTGGAAATACTCAAAACATTCGAAAACGCTATTAATATTTATTGGCTAATTTGATTTAGCGGTTCGGTGTTTGAAAATGAATAACATTTCTACTTTTGTAAAGACATAAATCGTGATTACCTGTTGTAATCTAATATGACCCTTAGGGCTGTATACTTTTACGGCATTTTTTCATACAAGGGTGGTGTAGTCAGCGGGAGCTATTATCGCCTGACAAATGAGCCCTGTTTCATTTAAGTAATAGCTTTTTGTACGGCGCAGGTATATTGGTCAACATTCCATTATTTATATTTTATTACCGACAACAGGGCCAGGCTAAGGAGAATAAGATTGCTACGAAAAATATGTTTGTTTTTTTGTCATTCTTATATTCTTTACATCGGCAGGATAGCTATATTATTTTATAAATTTAAAAAAAATACCGGTCAAAAAATGACAATGCAGGAAATAGATAGAGTACATTATTAATGTATTTTTTTTATTTTCTTTTATTTAGGGAACATACAGTACAGTTACATTGTTTTATATTTTACACGGTTAGACTTAACTCTAATGGACCAGTAAAGTTTCCATATTATATAATAATTATATGTAAGGTTATTAATTAAAGTACAAAAAAGAGAAGGAAAATAAACATAAATAGAAGATGCTTAAAAATTAAAATTAAAGTAAAAAAATTAAGAAAATTTGTAAAAGTAATTAAAAGTTAAGTTAAAAATAAAATATAATAATTTTTTTTTTTTTTTTAAAAAGGAAAAACATAAATATACACATACATATTTTAAGGGATTCAAAGAAACAATGAGAAGAATCTTAAAAGAATCTTTAAATAAGAAAATAAATTTATGTCAATTTAAAAAACATCTTCAAAATTAATGACACAGTAATATCAGCAATATATTGATTTCATATATATATATACAATATAAGTAATTAAAAGTAGTTTAAAAGTATAAAAACAAGTCAATGCAGCAGAGAAAAAAGAAGGAATAACAAGGATAGCAAGTAATATTAAAAATTTGAAAAAGCAATATAAGGAGAAGATTTTAAACCAAAGGTAGTGAATAAAATTTTAGTAAAGCGATTTTCGCAGTAAAACAAATTACAGTGGAAAAATTTGATTAAAATTAACGATATTAATGTTTGTCATAGTACATTATCGAGGTTGTGAAATTGTTTGAAATTCAAGACTAGTTGTACATAAATAATTCATGAAATAATTTATTGTATCTTGTATTGCTTCCTTCCTTATCTTTGTTAACGTATTTACAAAAAAAAAAAATTGAATAAAAATTAAACCAAGGACATCAAGCATGGTAGGCAAACGTGCCATTCATTTTGCAACGAAGTGGACTTATTTCCATTAAATTTCCTTATTCAGAATTTTTATCAGAGAGCAGCCATCTAGTTGAAAACGTTGGTCCAAGGCACTGGTTCTATTTTACACACCGAACTGGATCTTGGACACAGATAATTAATATGGGCTAATTAATTAATTCAATTTCAAATGCGGCCCTGAAGTCGTGCCAGGGTTGGCACAAATGAAGATACATATGATCCTCCTCTTCTTTAGGCGCCAGTCCCTTCTCAAGCTGTAGAACTTTACACGAGGATCCCAATCCAATAAATTAAATTAAATCATATTTTATTGCTCCTAACAACTCACTTAAAACAATCTTGAGTAATGAAATATACGAAAATATTATTTCATCTACCTATCGATTTTGACGTATCATTCATTTACCATAACTCCCTTTCGCATCTAATGGTGCATAGAGCACTGCATTGGTACAACAACCGAAATCGTATCTTGACCATTTTTGCTACAAGTAGAATGAAGTGAGCACGTGCAAACCTCCAGGGTTTTAATTTTTATACGGATACCAGTATTCTGCATGGGCTCGGACGCAGAATTGAAAATTAAGTCGTAAAAATTCACCAACTAAATGAATGACTTGACTAGCGGGAATCAAACCTGAAACCCCAGACATTGAAGAAAACAACAAATTTTATTATTATTTTTATTTATTTTATTTTATTTGGGAAATCAACAGCTCTACATGCATATTTATAGTAAACAAACAGATATCGTGTATAAACTCAGAACTAATAACAGATTTCCACAAAGTAAACAAAGTTAGTAAAGAAAATAAATTACATATTAAATAAATACATATAGTTTTATTAATATAAAAATGTTATTTTCATTTACTCGTAAATATTTTTCAATAATCAAATAATTTTAAAAAAAAACAGTAAGTTTTTGTAAATTGGGCAGGATTAGGACAAGAATGCTTGAAGAGAGGACAAGGAGGGGAAGGGAGATGTAAATATTTATTATTATAATGTCTACTAAGTTACATAATGCATTTTTAGTGTAAATTTTAAATCTGACTGAGTGATGTTTGTGTAATCTATATCTTTAAATTTTGTATTGTACACTGAAAAAGTCCTACGAAAAAAAGCATTTTTAATATACGACATTTTACTTATTAGTACATGAAACAGGTCTTACCGTCTACAAATCCTGGCTGGCACATGTATTGTTATTAAACTAAGTATATTGAAACTAACTTTATTTATGATTTTTGTGTATTTTTATATATGTATCATATTTAATGAGGAACTTCAACCCTATGAAAATGGGATACAATCAATGTTTTCTTGTAAAATTGCAGCATTCAATTGTATTAAGTTTCCTGGAAATTAGATACATTAAATAATTAAAGAAAAACTGTAACGCAATTTATAAAATTAAATAGTCACTTATGTTAGTTAGGTAAAAAAATTGTAATAACCTATAAGTAATAATTTATTGTAATAACTTGCAAAACAATCAAAGAATTCAATTAAGCTAGCCAATTTAAAAAAAATATCTACTCTAATTTTTCTTTTTTTTGTGCATGCTGTGTTCACATATAATTGATTAGCAAGACCTGAAATAACAATTTGTGATAATTATACCAATATCATATGCATTGTTTATTGTTTTTTTTTAACCAAAATAAATTAAATGTACGGCAAAAATAGTAAAACACGATATAATAAAAATGAACTACTTTGAATGACGTCACTGGTTCAGTTGCATCGATCAATGATAAGAGGGTTAGGGAAGATTTCAATCATCATAAAATTATTCAAAAAAATGAAGAAAAGAGAATTTTTCATCATCATCACGAATTTCTTTTCGCACCTAATGGCGCATAGGGCACTGCATCGATACACAAACCGCAGCGCATGTTTGATTATTTTGTTCCAGTTCAGGGACTATAAATTATTGTAGTGTTAACATACCGTATTAAATAAATATACCATTACTTAAGCACGTTTTAATTTCATCTTAAAATTGCTTCAAGTATTGTTTTTTTTTCACTTATAATACAATTCTTGTAATTATTATTATATAATATATAATGTAGTCAATCAATAACCTTAACATATAAAATAATATTGGTCCATTAGAATTAAGTTACTCTTAAAAGACTGTGATAAATAATCCCTTTGCGCACGGTGATGTAACATCGCGTTACCGGAAAAGACGGAAATAAAAAATAAAAGTAAAAGACGGAATATTCTAAAGTTTAGACATTAAAAAAAAAAAAAAAAAACATGTAAACATATTGTTTCATAATTATTTTTTCCATATTTTATGCGAATAAACATATAATTTAGATGTGTTGCTAAATTAGCGGACATTCATTCTTCGCGTAGCAAGGATAAATATTTGTTGTATTAACATTTAGGAAGGTTGTACAAATTTTACTTTCCAAATCGGGTGTGAAAATGTCCATTTGAAGATTACAAAATATACGAATTCATAAATTTAAAAAATAAGACAGAAACATCAAGTCTTGTGTCCTATATCGACAAGTGTGACATCACAGCCACACAAGAGTTAATATTGCATACTTTAAAATTATGTCAATTGTCCTATAGGTATGTTTTCTTAAATAAAAAAAAATAAAATTAAAATTCATGTCGGAAATCGAACTTGAGACCTCTTGCGTGGAAGGCAAATGCGCTGACTATTAGACCACGAGGTGGTCGCAGAAAATGTTATTAAGTAAAAAAAAATAACCTTCCTAGTTATAATTAAAATAAATACAGGTAAATATTAATTCTTTTGATTTGAATGTTGAAATATAAGTTATTAAATTTTATTTACATTCTTAAGTCCTTAAAGTTAGAAAAAATATTATTGACTCCATAGATCACTATTATTAAATTTATTAATGACTCCAATAAATAACAAAAAATATTTTGGGTATATCAATAAATCCAATTTGTATCATTTAAAAACTCAGGTAAAAAGTGGACTCGAATTCCTACCGTATGATTTATGGACAATGCATTATACATATTTCAGCCCTTTTTTGCTTGCACAAAAATCAAATTGAATTAGTTGTAGGAAGTTTTTATTTTATTTTTTATTCAAACAATAGACACATAAATAACAAATGATTAATAAACTACAGTGTTAAGCAATACAAGTAAGTATTTAAAGATACATCAAAGAAAGAAATAAAGAATTGAAGTATGCTGTTTAAGAGAGACAATGATGGATAAAACTTGTTAAATTATACCAGATGCACAAATCAAACTTAAATACATGCCATTTATAGAAATACAGGAAGGATTTTGAATGGAGGATGAAAAAGGATTTATTTTTGTATTTTTTTATTGATAAGAAAGAGACAAACGACGTTTTCTTTGTTTTGAAAAAAATATTTTTAAACGTTTTGCTGAAATAAAAACTATGTAATCTTGCCGAAAAATAAATACTTTTCAATAAGAAAACAACGCTTAATACCGACTCAATGATTATATAAACTTTTTTTACTCACAAACGTATATTTATGAAGCATTATTTTACATTTAATTTTACGTTGATTTATCAACATTTCAACGTAACATGACAGTTAGATTTCCATAATTTAAAATAAAAAAAATTAAGCCCTATTATAGCAAAATAAATTTAAACTCATAAAAACGCCAGTCATCTAACATGCGTGCAATCATACTCACTGCCAATAACCGACTTAATATCTCCCACACAAACACCGGCCACAGAAAAACGTCTTCCCTGTTATGAATTAAATCTTAGTGCTCTTTATTATACAGACGAATTGATGTATTGGCATCACAATCATTCTTCGCGTAGCAAGGATAAATATTTGTTATATTTAAATCCAGCATATTTATACAAATTTTGCTTTCCAAATCAGGTGTGAGAATTTCAATTTAAAGATAACTAAAAAAAAACACTCCATCATAAAAATAAATAAAAATCGTATGTATACTAGTGTGACATCACAGCCACACAAGAGTTAAATAAATATAATAATGATGTATTCATTTGTATAAAACAAGTTGTTTTTCTTAATCGTTTCTTTCTGAAGTATATTTTGAGTTTGTCCAAATTTTTGTAGACAAGGACTGGATTCAACTCCCTGGGGAGCTGTTTATATTAACATACTACAACAGAGATGAAGAACATTTAAGATAAGGTAATATAGAAGTCTAGGCATCTACAGGGCTTATGACCTGTCAATGGCTGGTTTAAGTGGCCACTTTACACATTGTGTAACATTCACCATTCTGCCCATATTTGAACATCTTTATTCCTTCCATTCTTTCATCTGTTGATGCTTGTGAAGTTAAAGAGCTGAAACTTTTATTTATGCGGATGAGATTCATCTAATTGAATTATTTCACCTACATATTAGACAACGCCTAAAAAATGTTATTTATAAAATTTCTATACTTTTTCATGGACCAGGTGGATTTATCAACAATATTTTAAGTTTGTCCAAATTTTAGTAGACAAGGACTGAATTCAACTCTCTTGGGAGCTGTTTATATTAACATAGTACAACAGAGATGAAGAACATTTAAGAAAAGGTAATATAGCCACTTAAACCAGCCATTGACAGGTCATAAGCTCTGTAGATGCCTAGACTTCTTTATTACCTTCTCTTAAATGTTCTTCATCTCTGTTGTAGTACGTTTCTTTATGGTTAAGACAATCGGTAACACCTGACATCGACAGCAAAAGTGTGTCTTAATTCACGTGTTAATACCTTAACCATACCAATTTTTCTTTACACGTATCTAAGAATTGCGTGTTACAAAACACAAGCAAATAACACATTTGTGGTGACACAATACACTACACTAGGGCAAATGTGGAGACGCTCCTAAAACAGCCCGTCGCCGAACCATTCCACCCAATTCTTACATATCTGGGAGTAGTATTTTTATTTATTTTATTTTTGCTCCACAACAGAACACCCAGGCTTGAGAAAAATCACATTCATTTTTTAGGTTCTCACCGGAAATCGAACTCGGAACCTTCCGCGAGTGAGTCCAGTGTCTTGACCACTACACCACGGAGGCCGCCATATCAACTTAATAAAGTTGTTTAATGAAGTTAATTTATTAGATCGTTGTTGTTTTAACTCTTGTTTGGCTGTGATGTCACACTCGTCGACATAGGACACAAGACTTGATATATCTCTCTTGTTTTTAAAAATTATGAATCCGTATTTTTTGTTATCTTCAAATGGACATTTTTACACCCGATTTGGAAAGTAAAATTTGTACAACCATGCTAAATGTTGATACGAAAATATTTATCCTTGCTACGCGAAGAATAAATATCCACTAATTCAGCAACACATCTATGCATATACCTTATACAGGAGAGAGCACGAAGATAGCAGTCATAACAAGGAAGACAAAGACGCTGTTCTGCGGTGGGTTTTGTCTAAAATAGATTCAGTCGTACTATACAGGTTGTTCTTTAAACCCTGTCACATCCGAAACCACGATGATCAGTCTGGGCAAGATGACATATTAGCATATTAAAAAAATATTTAGAATGAAGAATTTTTTTTGAAATAATATAATTAAAAAAAAGATGGTTGATGACTTCTGCAGGGGAGAAGCGAGGGGGGCGTGGCCCCACGGTTGACAGTGTATCAGACTCCCCCCTCCTCGTTTCTCCCCTGCAGAAGTAAGCAACCAGTTGTTTTATTAGATAATTTATTTTTTTAAATTTTACTCGTTCTAAAAAAATATTTGAATGTGCCAATATGTCTTCTTGCTCATACTGATCATACTGGTTTCGGATGTGACAGGGTCTAAAGAACACCTGTATAATCTGTGATTTAGTCTTCAGTCGGCTGATGTCAGTGATGGGGGACGCACGCGCGTTACACGAGCGGCGAACTTGTGATTTTCAATTTATTTCGCTATAACAGGGCTAAATTGTATGTTTATTTGCATAAATTATGAAAAAAGAACTTATTTTACAGTATGTCCACATGTTTTTTTTTCGTATGTCTGAACTTAAGAATATTCCGGCTTTTACTAGCGGTAACACGATGTTACATCACCGCGCGCAAAGGGATTATTTACCACAGTCTTTAGTAAACAAATAAATTACTATCTCTTTGAAGTAAATATGAACATTGTACACTATGGCAAGGTAAAATATAATAAAACTCCCACATAAAAAAAAAAACAAAACTAGTATTATAATGGTAGATTTAAAGAAGGCAAAAAACTAGAACCAATAACTAACATATAAGATAAGAAATGTATCCAATTTGTGGCGATTACCAAGTTAAATGCCGTATCGAAGAATTGCCTTCATCTATACCGAAGGAATTAAAAGTAATATTAGGTATTTATATTAAAAAATAAATTAATGGTTTTGTAAGACGGTCCATAAAACCACAAAGTTTATTACTGTGTATTTATGTAACTATTAGTTTATCAGTAGTAAAAAATAAATTAATAAATACTAAGGCTATTTATTAAAGCTCGCGTGACTAGTAAAATTTTATTCGACACGTTTTAGCGGTAAACAATTTAATAATTTTGCTATAAATGAAATATTTTGGTTAACTGTTAATTTCTTATTTTTTTTAAAAATAATCGTTGTTTTTTAGGTTATGTTTTATTTTATTTTTATTTTATTTCATTTGAAAGCCAACAGACATTCACACATTTATAAGATACAATTATACCATAAATACATATCATAAAGTCCAATTAAGGGCTTCCACATAATATTGTTAATAATAATATTTGGCTGATTTATATGGCGCCATTTTTGTAAAAAATCACCTCAAGGGCGTTTAACAATTGTATATCTAAACTTACATTCTAACTAAACTTGAGTGATACATTATATTTCCAGATTTAAAATTCAGGGTATGATAGTTTAAAGAAGTGGGATTTTAGTTGGGATCTGAACTGACTGGGACTGTCGATGATTCGTAAGTTTGAAGGCAATTGGTTCCAGGCAGAGGGGCCGGCGGCGGCAAAAGCACGATCTCCAAATCTAGTTTTTGGGGAGCGCCTGATTTCAACAAGTTTTCCTCTTCCTGAATCAAATGCTGACCTAAGAGTTGATTTTCTTTGATATGTATTTTCCATAATACAAAGGTCCGATAGGTATTTTGGAGCCATTTCATGAAGGAATTTGAATACTGTCCAGCAAAGCTTGTATTTTATTCTCTCTGGGCTTTTTAACCAGTTCAAATCTCTAAGATCTTGTGAGATGTGAGAATATTCTTTTACTCCCGTAATAAGCCTTGCTCCTGTCATAAGCCATTGTAAATGTTGTCACATAAAAATTAAACATAAGATAAAATAACTAATCATACAAAACTTATAATATTAGTAGAAGTGTAAATGTAAATGTAATAAATATTATTCAAAACATATCTACTTTTGAATATTGGTCACACAGTTGCACATTAATATATATAATACAACTATAGTTGACCATACAGTGTACATTTATAATGTGCCTACATACAGAACTGCACATCACCTGCATAATATAGACTGCGGATTCAAGGCGCAACATCATAACTTGAATTATTTTTGGAAATTTCACTTTTAAAGGAAGTTAAAGATATTTTATTAATATCAATACAATTTAATTTGTGATTACATATATTGCAGGTTCGATTTACAAATGAATTTTGAAAAGATTAAGTGGAACATTTAGACATTTTCAAAAGATATTGCTTTCTGGTCGACGTTACTGGGACTCCAAAATTAATAAGCGATAGAATCTTGGGGCAATCTATCATGTTATTCAAAGTTTTATACATGAAAATGGCGTCAGCCATGTTCCTTCGAGTTTGGAGAGTTTGGAGTTTAGGTAAATTTGTAGATTCATCTGGACCTGTATTCTGAGTCAGCCGTCTAAAATTGCAATACGATAAAAATTTTGATTGTATAGATTCAATTCGGTTAATGTATTTTTTGTATTGAGGGCTCGCTAAGGGTTAACTAAGTTCTCAATGTTTACTCAGTAAAAACTAAATGCCACCCGTATAACGCCTGCATAACACCTATTCTCCTCTACGGATGCGACTCGTGACACCTCTTTAGGGCCCAGAACTGTGAAATACTGAGTTTTGAGAATAGACGTCTCAGAAGAATCAGGGTTTGCAGTGGTTTGACTTTGTCAGGAATGAAGTACTAATAGAACGGACACAGCAAACTCGGGTGATAACTGTCATCGATAGTGTTGGCGTAGCCACAAAAAACTCTCATAAATAAATTCGCAAATTGAAAACTGCTTTTGATTGTAAACATTTTACCAAATGAAGATGTTTCATATCTGTGTCCTGGGGCTGGAGAGCAATGTTCTGTGCTTTAAATATAACCAGAACCCAATGGCTGCTCTCAGTTATAGTCCTGAATAAGGAAATCGATAGGAGATAAATCCGCCACTATGTGTAGTGGTTGACGCGTTTGCCCACCTTTTTTGAGGTCTGATGATTAATGATCAATATTTGTCGGCTTTAAGTGAAAATTATGTTCTCATTCTCTCTATATATTGATTGATTTTGTGTTTATTTTGTAGAAATCCATATTTAAACTTATAATATTAGAAATCAAACCCTGATTTGGGTCTACTGAACACTTTATTTTATTTTTACAAATAAAAAAATATTTTTAAAAAAATCCGTGACAATTGTTTCGCCTTGTTTGGGCATTTTCAAACAAATGTGAAGATTAGATGGATTGAATGTCCTATAGTTATATACTGCAAGGTACTTAAGTAGAAAATAAAAAAATAATCTTATGAACTATAGCGTTTACATTAATCATAATTGAGGGGAAAACCAATGGTTAAGGGCGAGGCTAAGGGAATTTAGGTATTTATATTTGAATTTCGGAAAAAATATAACAAAGTTAGTATTAATTGACATAAATGTATGTATTGTGAGATAATAATTGAAATTTTATTGTTTTATAACTTTAGATAACTGCTGTCGAAAATATATCAATAATATTATAATAGGTTGCTGTTCATTTTAATTTTAAAACACGATTGAAGTATTATGAAGAAATTTATATAAACATAAATGTATTATAATACAATATTTCTATTTCTAAGAATTTCTTATCAAAATACATAAATGCAATTGTAACATGATTTATCTATTAATTACGCGTCATATAAGCGTGTACATAAATGAACAAAGTGAAGAATGACAGTATTTTAAAATTTGTTTAATAGTGGTGAAGATATTAGGTTGGTTTGTTCATTTATTATTTTAAAATTAGGGTTATTTAGATATTTATTTTTATTAAATATTATTTTGATATTTAAGATTATGTACCTTGAATAATATAACTATATAAGAAGATTCAATCCATCTAAATCTTCACATTCGTTTGAAAATGCCCTAACAAGGCGAAACAATTGTCACGAAATTTTTGATTTCATATTTGTAAAAATAAAATAAAGTGTTCAGTAGACATAAATCAATGTTTGATTTCTAATATAATAATTTCTCATTCTCTGCTTCAATATAATATGTCAATCTTGGAAGTGGAACCATGTGCTTGTCTACAAAATAAAGTCTCTTTTTACATTTATTATCATGGTTTTTATGAGATATCATTTTTATTATAATACCCCCTGTCTTCACCCGACGATGTATAGGAAACTGCATTGGTACACTTAATGCAGTGTACATCGATCACCTGTTACATGAAGGTAAGGTGATCAGCCTTACGCTCCAGTCAAAAATACTATATAATGGACTTAAACACTACAATGACTTACCTTGCCACATGAACAATTACACTGGAGACAAATTTAAAATCAACCTGAAAATGCACTAACTTAATCGTAACGAGATTTTTAAAATAATAAATAAATAAAATAAAAAAAAATGAAAAAATACAAACTTCTATCTAATAACCGGTGATATTTATGTACGACAGTTATTCGCATGGGTAACTCATCGAATCTATGGGATTTGATTAAAGGGAATGATCTTAAACACCGACCAGAAATTAAATTGTCAGTTTCGATTGAGACGTCAAACTTTAAATAGATCCAATATGTATAGTTTTATGATGGTAGGTTTGTTTCTTGAAGACTCGTTTCCTGTATTCTCACGCCCAAATCTCTAATCACCCGCAATTAAAGTTTATTAACAGATCTAATCCAATAGAATAAATTCAGACTGATCTAACACTCACGTTATGCCTTAATAATATCGAATCATTCTTAACAGTTCTTAGTTTGATTTGTTGTACCAATATAACGCCTTTGTTGTTCGAATATGAATGGCGCACTAAGCACAGTAATAACAAATAAAAATACGTCGATTGAAGCTAAACTGGCAGTGCGCAACGGAGTTTTAGCCCCAACACTTATGTATGGAAGTGAAACATAGAACTGGCAGAGGAAGGATGAAAGCCGAGTGAATGCGGTTAAAATGAGATCTCTTCGGCAAATGTATGGAAAACCAATGTATGACAGGGTTACAAATGATGAATTCAGGCGAGCGTGTAAATCTGAGTCAAGTAAAATTGATAAAATTAAGAAAAGGTCTCTGAGATGGTTTGGTCATGTAGAACAAATGGACGACAAAAGAAAGGTAAAACAAGTATATAAACAATATTTTGAGTTGGTTCAAATTTTAATAGACAAGGACTGGATTCAACTCCCTGGGGAGCTGTTTATATTAACATATAACAACAAAGATGAAGAACATTTAAGAGAATGCAATTTGGAAGTCTAGGCATCTACAGTGCTTATGACCTGTCAATGGCTGGTTTAAGTGGCCACTTTACACAGAGTGTAACATTCACCATTCTGCCTATATTTAAACATCCATATTCCTTCAATTCTTTCATCTGTTGATGTTTGTGAAGTTAAAGAGCTGAAACCTTTATTTATGCGGGTGAGATTGTAATTGTGTTTGTAATTTGTCAATCTAAATGACTCCCAAAAAGGAGAAATCTACAATGTCTACGAACATTTGGACAAACTCAAATATTGTAATAAAACCAACTGGTCAAAGAAAAAGTTTTAGAAATTGGAAAACTGTTTTCAGGCGTTGCCTAGTATGTAAAATAATTCAATCAGATGAGTTTATTCACAGTAATAAAAGTTTAGGCTCTTAAATTTCACTAAAATCAACAGATGGAAGAATTGAAGAAATATGGATGTTCCAACATAGGCAAAATGGTATATGTTACACAATGCGTAAAGTGGCCATTTAAATAAAAACTAATACCAGTTTCGGACAAAGGGATTTTGAGTTTTATTCTATTAAAATCTATTATTTTAATATAATAAAACTCGTTTATAGTTTTATTCTACGTACTTCCACTATCTATTAAAACAATTAGTAACGAGAAAATGTTTAAAAAGGCTCTAAAAAAATAGATAGTGGAGCTAAGTAGAAGTAAAATGGATTGTCTCATTCGCCCAAACCAATATTGAATCAACTGCTCCACAAGTGTATATCTTATGTTATGTTTTTGTTATTTTCATTGTGCTTTTTGTAATTTACATGATTTAGATGTACATATATACCTAGTTTTTAAAACAGTCTGAATATTTTGTTTATTATCTCTGTTTATTAAGTAAGTCTTCTTTGTTTATTCTCAAATGTAAAAACATTTCAAAAAAGTATATTGTTAAGTGTCCTCGGCACAGGTAACCCCAGTGAGGTCACATTATTTTTGTTTTTGTTTATAGTTTGTAAAAGTTAAATATGAATAAATAATAAATAATAATAATAAAACCAGCCAATGACAAATAAGCCCTGTAGATGCTTAGACTTCCGTATTCCTTCTCTAAAATGTTCTCCATCCCTGTTGTAATTTGTTAACAATAGTACATTGAAACTAGGAAATATCATAAAGACACAAACTAGATTACACAAACATCACTCTGTCAGATTTAACATTTACACTAAAAATGCATTATGTAACTTAGTAGACATTATAATAATAAATATGTACATCTCCCTTCCCCTCCTTATCCTCTCTTCAAGCATTCTTGTCCTAATCCCGCCCAATTAACAGTAACTTAATGTTCTTAAAATAAATATTTAAAAAATCTTTGATTATTGAGTACATGAAAATAACATTTTTATATGTATAAATTGTATGTATTTATTTGATATGTAATATATTTCCTTTACTAACTTCGTATACTATGTGGAAACCTGTTATTAGTTCTGAGTTTATACACTATATCTGTTTGTTTACTAAAAATATGTATGTAGAACTGTTGATTTCCCAAAGAAAATAAAATAAAATAAAATATCCAAAACATGGATTTTCAAAAATTTGTCTCTTACATAGTTTTGAACCTTGATGGCAGAGCGACTTGTGCTGAGCAAGCTGATGGGTTAGCCTTATTCTAAATAACGTCTTAATATCGGATGAACGTAGGTTCTTATTATATATTTAGGCGGAAAGTTAAGCGCGTGGGCCTGTATGAAGAAATGCCGACAGCCTACTACAAATCTTACTAAATAACCAATCAAAACAACACTCACTGTGGTTTAAGGTTTAACTCTTTAGCCATTCAACGTTAACTCAGCTTCTAATAGCAAGCCGTAGCTCAAAACTGTTTTTGGATTGTGTTCCAAAGTCGACTATTTCCAAAATACGGAAAACCGAGTTTAATTTATTTATTTTTATAGTAACGCTTCAAGGAACCCTTTACAATAAAAAGTTATACGGAAATAATCTCAGCAGTGAACAATTCATTATGTAATATATAATATAATTCAACTGAATAATTAAAATGAAACAAATTAGTTATAGTGTTTTTTTTTTATAAACTACAAAAAAGTTAAAAAGAAACATAAAATATCCAAGATGACTAATAAAAGATAACGTTTAAAGTGAGAAAATTTTATGCTTTAAATATAAATAAAACTTAATAAGAATTAAGAATAATTTAACATGAACATAAAGTGGCTAGTATTTAGCTAGGTGATAATGAAAAAGAAAAATAATTCTACAATAATACTTTATAAATAATACGTTTTTTGGATCAATATGAAAGCTTAAATAATCTAAATAATGCCCATATTTAATCAGTTGGAATTTGGCAATAAATCCACAAATGTATAATTAATATATAAAGAAATAATCAAAATGCGTATCCAAGAAAACAAAGTCAAATTTAATAATATATTTTTAAATAGATTCATTCCTTTTCTAAAAAATAACGAGTGAAATAACATTTTAATATATTAACAGAGTTAGTATTGAAAATATCAAATATTTCTTATTTCATATCGAACTTATTTCCATACGTATGTATTCTGGATATAGGTGAATGCATTTTGAAGTTGGTTCGAGAATTGTTACAATAAAATAATTCTGTACGTCTAGTACATCCACCAGGTATATAAATTTGGGGATGCAAAACATTTTGATATCATTATCATCATTCCCTTTCCTCATCTTATGGTGCAAAGGGCAGTAGATTGGTACACCAATCGCAGCGTACCTTGATCATTTTTTGTAACATGAAGGTAAGGTGATCAGTCTTACGCTTCAGGTACCAGTCCAGGAACTATGAAATATTCTAGTGTGAAAACACCCTTTTAAATAATATTTCATATTAACCATGTTGGGAATCAAACCCGAGACCTCTTGCATGGTAAGCAAATGTGATGGCCATTACACCGCGAGGCTAACAACTTTGTTATTAGACCACTCGAATTTATTTTGAATCACTACTAGTTTCGGGAAGTTTAGATCTTTCAAATTTAACTTCGTAAATAACTGTACCTGTGTATGAAAAGATCTGTGCTTTCTAAAATAAATAGTGCTTCGAAAAAAATTCAAGTGATCTTAAAACAAAGTTTTTCATGTGTTCGTTTTATTCCGCAAAATGTATTATTTAATAAAAAATGCAAACGTTGTTTTTAAATTTCGCAAAAAGGCAATAATTTTTGTTTATTTGTGACTATTTTTGTTATAGAGATATCGAATATATGTAGTTAGTTTTTAAATAAAAAATATTTCCTCAATACTGGCAATTTTCTATTATTTGGGGAAATTCAAAACAGAGATAAAGGATTGAAAAAATATTTTGGATTACTTGGTAATATTTTCAGAAACCAAAAATACTCTTCATGCCATTTTAACTGTATCGGCATTTTGTATTTTTTTGCTTCAAACAGTCTATTACAAAAAAAAAATATTTCTGAAGAAGCATCAAATTTGGAAATAGTCAGTTATGGAAATAAACCATTTACCTAATTAATTCACTATATAGATACTAACTAGCATAGTTCCATTTTTTTAATGGCTTCGTTAATACTTAATTCTTGCATGAATAGTAAATACTTACGTAGGTATTTGAAAATGTAATTAATTTTCTGTCTTATACGTATATTTATGTTTAGCTTATATATCCAAATTTCATAAAACATAATTATAAAAAAAAAGTATCATCGTTATCATCATATTCATTTGCACCTTATATCTATATTTTATACTATATTATCTATTATATACAGGGTGTTCTTTAAACCCTGTCACATCCGAAACCACGATGATCAGTATGGGCAAGAAAACATATTAGCACATTTAAAAAAATATTTATGACAAATAAAATTGAAATTTTTTTATTTTTTTTAAATGACAAATGGTTGCTTACGCAGGGGAGAAGTGAGCGGAGCGCGGCGCAGTATCAGACTCCCCCCTCCCTCCTCCTCGTTTCTCCCCTGCAGAAGTTGGCAACCATTTGCTTATTTTTGATATTTTATTTGTTCAAATTTTATTCGTTCTAAAAAAATATTTTAATGTGCCAATATGTCTTCTTGTTCATACTGATCATCGTGGTTTCGGATGTGACAGGGTTTAATGAACACCCTGTAAAATAAATGAGTCGCCGTTATTAGTACCGCCAAATCTCGAAAATGTCTTGACAGATTTACGTACGGGCTTTTTGCAAAATCTTCTAATTTCCGTCCTCAATGTTTATAAATAATAACATCTTCAATATATTAAGTGGAAAAAAATGAAGAAGTATTTTTTATCGATTTTCCAGAGTTGCATTCGACTAAAATGCATAAATTGAAAAATTCGGAGTATGTTGTTTTTTCAATTATTAAAAAAGTTTGTTTTTTAACGTTTACAAACATTAATTATTTTTAGTGTACACTAAATTGATTATTTTCCTTTCAATTTCTTAATGTCTACATTTTAACTCATTTTTGATGGATTTTTAGTAAGGCTTAAACAATTTTATTTAGCATTTGATACATTTTGAAAAAAACGGATTCTTACACAAAATGCACCACTGTTGATAAGTAGAGCAGAGTTTGACATTGGCAAAAATAATTATTTATTATTTACAGTTTTGCAATTCAATCATAAACAAGTACCTAGGTACCTATTTACCAATGAAAAGTTACACCATCATTTTTACGTTTATCCGAACGGTTTTTACACGCATTTTGAGAAGGCAGTATACAATTAAGGAAGGCTTATTTATGACCTTGTTATTGGTTGTTTTTTTTTTCGTTTATTTGGTATTTAAAGAAACATATTATAATTATTACAGTTTGTCATTATGATTATATAATAATATCTGAGACATTTTTTAAATTGATTAAGGTACTGGATTTAATTTCTCAGGTGTTCCGCAAGGCTCTAACCTTGGTTCATTGTTGTTCTCTATTTTCATTAATAATATTAATAATGTAATTTTGAACTCGCGTTTTCTGTTATTTGCGGATGGCTTAAAATATTTCTTAAAGGGGACAACTTTGGACGGTTTCTGTCTTCTCCGAGTGGATATATTTAATATATGTGAACGAGGAAGGCGAAAAAAACTTACATTAAATGTTTCCAAGTGTTCGGTCACGTCTTTCACTAGGACCCAAACAACTATATTTTTTCGCTACAAAATGAATGACCAGATTCTGATACGAATATAAAATGTTAAGGATCTGGGCGTTAGATTTGTGAACACCCTAACATTTCATGGTCACATAGAGGCAATCAGTGGTAAATCATTGAAGATGTTAAGATTCGTTCTGCGTACTACCAGGGTTTTTAACTCATCCCTGGGGTACCTGAAGACCCACCAAGTCCAAAGACTTTTCTGTGGAAATAATTTTTTAGAACAGGTTTATTTTACATACTTTTACATTTAACATGTATATTAACATATTACCGTTTAACAAAATTCAACAAAGCCTTAAGTGGTCACTTCACACACTGAGTAACATTCACCATTTTACCAATTTTTTAAAATCCATATTTCTTTAATTTTTCCATCTGTTGGCTATCGTTACACGTTGTTCAGGGAACCCAATGTCTCTGGGCATGAACTGAACTAATATTTTGTGCCGTTCCATCAAAGGGAAGCAGTGTTGCTAACCCTTGATGTTGAAATTGTCAAACATAGTACCTACCTACTAGCAATTTTTTCACTATGACTTGATCAAATTAATAGTTTAAAAAAATAGTGGTGCCACATGCTTGATAATGGGATTTATCTTTTGGTGACTTATTAGGAGGGCGCCAGAGTTGGGAAATTTCAAGCTGATGATAGTAATCCAATAAGATGTAATTTAATTAATAAAATTACTATTATTGACAAAAAATGTTGTAATACAAGGTAATGACAACATTTGACAAAGGCCCTCCATATAATTTTCCGAATTCACAATAAAGTAGTAGAGTTAAATTCAATTAATATCGCTAAATATAAAATTAAACATTTTAAAAGAGTTACTCGTTTTCTGACAAAAAAACAATGCTTTTTGGAGAAGTGAAAACGATAGGAAGACCCACGGTCTTTAAAACGGTTTCGGGGTTGTGAAGGAATGTATTTGCGCTGTTTATTTTGAGTTTGCCCGAATGTTTACAGACAAATATTAGTTGAAATTATTACAATCTCTATCGAACATTTTTTTTATTGTGTCTGTATCTTAAAATTTCCGGCAATCATATTGATTTTACTGTTTATGGTGCGTTGTAGCAATAATTTGATTATACTAAGCAAAGTATTTTGTTTGATTATTTTTTGTGGAGCTATTAGTTAAAATCCGGTTTGCGGCGCTTTATACGTGAATTCATTAATGGCTATATTATAACATTTTAATTTAATATTGATTACAAGGCGTGACCATAAAATTAATTTATTAGCCGCGATTATCGATCGGACAACTTTATTTCGGGTACAGTGTGATCACGAAAAAAAATCACGTAAAGATAGTCCCTGAAAAAAAACTATGGTAATAATTATTCAAAGTTAATTCAAACACGTTTGTCGATCCTTTGAATGTAGAAGAGTAGTGCTACGGGAAATTGAATATAAAAAATGGTTTCTCACAAATCGTAAAAATTAGAACATTTATTTATTTTCTTTATTCATTTTATGCATTGTATTAATTTTATTTATTTTACTTGATTTAGTTATTTTATTCATTAAATTCTTTAATTTTTTTTTGTTTTATTCATTTTACTTAATTTATTTATTTTGTTTACTTTATTGACTTTATTAATTTATTATATTTAAATTGTTTTACTCATTGAATTTATTTTATAAATTTTGTTTTTTTATTATTTATTATTTGATTATATTTTATTTACAATACTCGTATATTTCTGTTACATTTAATTGAGACACAAATCCCAACTCCATGGAACCAACGTACAATTTAAATGGTAATAAATTGTAATTAATTTAGTATTAAAATTTACCTACAGCGAGGATTCTCGAAAATCTATAAAAATGGTGTAAATAAAAATGAACTACTAAACGTCATAGGTTCACTGAGACACTTGATAACAATAACCAATAAATTACAACTTTATGATAAATTTCCAGTCACCCATGTTTTCAGACGTTTAGCGTGTTTTGACGGGTACGGGGTCTTACTTTTAAATGTCAGGAGAACTCCTTCTCCTTTCAAAAAATTAAGTTTGAAAGTCTATTAACAAACATTTAAAAAAAAAATCAATCTCATCACGACGAAAAAGTAAGTTTTCTTTTACCGAGCAGACGATGAATACAGTTCAGTGTATGAAATATAACGATATTCTGGGACCATTGATTTATGTTTACACTAAACTGGTTACTAAGGACCCGTCTTGTGTTCCATTCAACTTAGGTCCCGGAACTTAACTTGTAGTCATTTAATGTGAAGCAGTATAAAAAATGAGACAGACAGCATTGAATTCACAGTAAACTGGCATGGAGAGTCTTTTTTACTCTTCTACGTGTTTTGCATGGCAATGTTGTCGCGACATCGCAACGTTCATTTTTCAGTACATAATTTCAAACTATCGTTCCATGAAGGATCATCTCTATTTAATTATTCCTCAGTATTTTCCACTTTTTTGTTCAGTTCAATGCCACAGTGGCGTTTATTTACATTTAAAGTAAATTTGACAAAATCATAATTATTACATCAAAAACTACATACGTTTGTTCCAATAAACATACGAGATTTGATTTAAAAAATGCATAGAATATTTGAATTTGGAATTGAAAAACGTAATTGCTGAAACCTTTTTATTTTTTAATTTGGTACCTACACATGTTAAAAATGAACTGGTCAATTTTCGCCCATTTCAGATGCGCAGTTGGTTTTTTGACTTCGACTTTTTTAACTGTTTTTTGGATCGGCGAATTTCAAAATTTATTCCAGAGTTATAATGACGGACGCCCGCTCACGCTTCGTGGCTTTTTTGCGACTTTTTGATGAAAAAAAAAGCAGATTGTATTTATGGGTCAGTTACCGTATTCACCGGACTTTGCCCCCAGTATTTTTTTCATTTTTCCAAAAATGAAAACTACTATGAAAGGACGACGTTTCGCGACCGTAAAGGAGATAAATGTTGAATCGCTTGCAGAACTAAAGTATTGAGGATTGAAATACGCTGGCATGAGTGACGCCAACTACTTCTGAATATAAAACATTTACATTACGGTGACCCTGTACTGTTTGGATTAAATTTAAGATAACTTTGTTTAAATTTATTCGGATCTATTAAAAATTTGATTTGCCTCGAACTCACCACAGGAAACGAATTAATGGGGGACCTATAAATTATACATTCTGCATGACTTGGGGTCCGAATTGTGAGGGTTTTTATTAATTAACTGATCAATTCTAAATAAATTATCATCATTAGTCAAATGTTTAGTTAGGTCGAATAATTACTTAATATTGTAAAAACACATTCGCCTTTTTTTACACGCTAGTATCATCGGTTCATTGATATAAAATTATGAATGGAAACTATCTACCTGTCGGTAAAGATTTCAATATTTATTTATTTATTTATTTATTAATGAAATCATACAGTCTTTATATAAAACAAGGTACAAATTAACAATTTTAAAAAGTAAGACCAATTACAGATTTCACACTAATGAATGCAGGAGGAGAGGGGAAAAATAATTTAATTCTAAAAAAGTAAAATAAAAATATTACATAAAAAGTTCATAAAAAGGAGAAAACATTGTAAAGCTACTCTACTTTCCTCCCTCTCTCTCTGCTTCCATGAACATTTCAATTTAATCGTAAAAAAAATCACAACTAACAATAAATTATTCGATGCAGGTAGTAGATGTAGGTAAGTATAAATTAAGAGTTCAAATCAAATGATTAAAACTAAAAGTAAAAATTAAAATTAAAATGAAAAGTTTAAATTAAAATTAAGTTAAAAGTTTAAATTAAAAGTTAAAATTAAGAATTAAAATTAAAAAGTTAAAATTGAAAGACAAAATTAAAAGTTAAAAGTCAAGCAGGAGATAAATTTAATAAGATGTACAATGTTTTAAGTATGTCCAAATGTTTGTAGACGGACTAGATCGCCCTAGGGAGTTGGTAAGACCTAAATTTGCTAAAACATAAACGGGATTTTTAAAAAAAAGTAAATACGGAAGTCTAGCCATTTACAGGGGCTTATGAAATATCATTGGCTGGTTTAAGTGGCCATTTTGCAGACTGTGAAACATTCACCATTAGATCCATGTTTAAACAACGATATCCATCTTAATACAGTGTTTTATGTGGTTATTAAGCCAGAGAACAAAAAGCCTTTTTTTTCCTGTAAAAAAAATATTCTTTTTTTTTTTTTTCTTTCTTTACTTTTTGTTTTCAACTTATCATTATCATACACATTCCACACATAATGGTGTATAGGGCACTGCATTGGTGTACCAAATGCGGCATATCTTGATCATTTGCATTTCATAAAGGAAAGATGATTAGTCTTACGCTTTTTTTAATATTTTTCAAATTATTTATTATTTTTTTTTGTTTTTTTACAATAAACATAATAAGAAAACAGAGTATTAAAAATATTAAGCATAATTACACATCAATGAAATACATATTAATAGAAAAATAGTAAACAAAAAATCCCACAAAGGCATGGCCTGTTCGTGGGTATTCAAAAAAAAAAAAAAACAAGTTTTGCTCCTATAGTAAATAATGGACAGTTTTAATATTTAGGTGCCAGTCTAGGGTATCTGAATTATTTTAGTGTATAAACACCCCATTAAATAAATATTTAAAGTTAATCACATCGGAAATTGAACTCAATACCTTTTGCATGGTAGGCAATCGCACTGACCTATTTATTTGACCTCAAGGCAAACAATTTTGTTTCGATAACTTTTTTTTTTCAGGAACACTTTTTTTCTTTTTTTTATGTATTTGTATTTTATTAGTCATTTTTGTAGGTTAATGAAAATAAATAGGCTTTTTTATATTTTATTTAGTTATTTAAATTTCAAAGAACATATTCTTATGTCGTACATAATTTGAATTACTAAAGAATAATTAAATTACAGTAAACAATTAACTGTTCTTTTTCAATTAAATTAAAATTACAATTATCTCCCTAATAATAAAAAAAAAAACAAACAAATAAACCATCACGCCGTTTACCCGTAGGAGTAGGCAGAGAGGATAAAACGCCATATCACTCTGTCTTTGCATATGGATCTCGCTTCCTATACATTTATACATCTTCTCGTGCTCGCACGTCGATTATTCTTACTCTTGACACGTCCATCTTCAAGTATTTGATGGAATTGATCGTGTCATGTCTTTCTCGATCTTCATCGTTTTCTGCATCCATCAACATTTGCTTCGTAGATCCTTTTAGCCGTTCTTTTGCTGTCCATTTGCTCTACAAAATATTAAAACTTATGTATCAGTAAATGAATTCAAAGTAAATTTGAAGAATTTTTACGAGCATGAGAAAAAACAGCTTTCTGCTTTAATTAGTATTCAAGTATTATTTTTTTCTGTTATTCTTTTTATTTTGAATAATTTGTTTTTTTTTTCTCATGTACATTATTTATTTATTTTATTTGACACTTTATATACATATACAATATATATACATATAAGGGCGGGCATATTGCCTTAAGGCAATTTCTTCCTTCCTACCCAAACCGTTCAGTTTGAGAAAATTATAAATACACGGACATACAGAATCTTACGATTTTATACAAAAATTAAAAACAAAGATTACATTCGAAATTATATAACTTTAAATTACTAAATAAAAAATGTAAGTCCCTCTCCAAGCACAAGAGTCAGTGTCTTTTTTGAAAAGTAACAGCCTTAACATTTAAAAAAATATGAAAAGTAGATTGGGTAGTAATATAAAAAACCTGTTTCAATTTTGTAATTTTATTTATAAATAAATATTTAAAATTAGCCCTTGCATTCATCAACCTTTTTACTCGAATAAAAATTATCAAAATTATCAGCCATGTAAAAACGCAGCAAGTTGGCTACAAACTGACTCAAATCCTTACAAGCCACGGAGGATTTATGAGCTATCATCACCGTATTAAGCTCTCAAAAATCAGTAACTGTCTATGTAATGACAAGGCACTCCGAGATGTTCCTCATTTGTTGATGCAGTGTCCTATTTTCAGCTTAGAGCGAATGCAGCTAAAGGCGCTTAAAAGTCTGGATGAGGACCCAGAAGATATCGTAACAGTAATAAGTCAGAAGGACTTATCGCATTAGGTCATATCATACATGGTAAAAATAGTTAAGGTGCTTGTTGAAATAAATAAAAATAGGACGCAAAATGCCGAACGCTTTCAAAGTAGAACGGAAGGTCTGTTGATGCCTGTCAATAGTCCGACCTCTCCTGAACGAGTTTTCCTTGGTTTTCTCTTCTTAAAGCAAATGCGGAGAAGTTTCTTAACAACCGATCATCCCACCAGATCCTCAGACTATAGTCAGAGAAATTAGAAGAAACATACCTTTTGCAGTTAATATAAGCCTTGTACACAATAAGCTAGACAAAAAATAAGCAACTCCTAATTAAATATTTTTTAAAAAAGCCGTTTCAAAAATATTTTCTCTCTCTGTTGCTTACATTTAAATAATTTAAGCAACAATTATTTTGGTAGGCGAATCCTTGCCGTTGAGCAGATGTCTATTTTTCTTAAAATTCTTTATCTTAGAGAAGACACTATTCGTACTGTTTATATGCCGATGATTTGCAATTGTATATTCATTTCGAACCCGTCGACATTGTTTAAACACATGCATATGCACTCGAGCATATCTCTTCATAGACAAAAAAACATGGACTTCTCATAAATCCAACAAAAACCCAAATTGGTAGTTAACAAATGTATTCAAAAGTGAATTTTTCCACACTTCCTCTTTTTTCAATAGATGGTACGGAAATTCCATCCATGACTTCAGTCAAAAACTTAGGTATTATCATTTATAAGCATTTGACGGTGGCACGATCAGGTTAACGAAGTGTGTCGTAAACTTTATAGCAGTTTGCACTCACTTAAAATATTACAGAACTTTTTGTCAATTAATGTTAAGCAAACATTAGTCCAGAACTTAATTCTTCCACTCCTTGACTACGCGGATATATGTTATCAAGATGCTAACTCTGAATTGCTTGATAAGTTAGAACGATTGCAGAATATTTGTATTCGTTATATCTTTATATAGATAGTGTATAATATTAGTCCAGAGCTTACTTCTTCCACTCCTTGACTACGCGGATGTATGTTATCCAGATGCGAACTCTGAATTGCTTGATAAGTTAGAACGATTGCAGAATATTTGTATTCGTTATATGTTTAATCTTCGCAAATTTGACCACATAACCGAGTATCGCACGCAACTACACTGGCTCAGTATCAGGCATAGAAAACACATTCACATTCTATCACTTCTTTACACTATTTTAAATAATCCCATTTCGCCTGTTTATCTGAGAGAGCTCATCCAACCTCTTTCGCAACACGGACTATCTCTTCGTTCTAGTTACGAGAGAACCCTTTTAATACCCTGTCATCGCTATAATTTTCTTGCCTCCTCTTTCACAGTAGTAGCCGCTCGATTGTGGAATAATCTACCCACTAATGTTAGAAACGCCCCTTCTTTATTTACATTTAAGTCAAGATTGAAATGTCACTATCTTAATATTTAAATTGTTCCTTTATCCTTCTTCTTTCCTTCCCATCCCTTTCCCTCTCTTCATAGTATAGTGTTATTTTTTTTTCAATATAAATTTATTTTTGTTAATCTTTGTTTTTAATTTTTGTATAAAATTGTAACATTCAATATGCCTATGTATTTATAATTTTCTCAAACTGAACGGTTTGGGTAGGTGGGAAGAAATTGCCTTAAGATATGCCCGCCCTTATATGTATATTTATTGTATATGTATATAAAGTGTCAAATGAATAAATAAATAAATAAGATATTGAAAGTCGTAAGTTTATACACAATTCTTTATCTTTCCTGCCATCTTGGCCAGTCCTACCATTTTATTTTTTTTCCGAGAAGTCACTAAAGACACAGAAATTAAGTGTGTAGTAAGCAATCTAAATCAAATCAATCTTTTTGGAGAACATTTTTACCTTTTTCCACAACGCCTCTAACCCAGAACTAGCATTTAGCTCATATTAATTTCCACGGATATATGGAGGCCGTAGAAAAGGTAGTATTATGATGAGATATTGGTAATGGCAAACGGGGTAACATTAAACACGCCGTCAGACAATACAAAAAAACTAAATAAATCACAATGCCGTTTTTTCCTGTGAGACAAGTATAATTAATAAGATTAAAATGGATCATTAAGATGTTTGGTCATGTGAGACAAATGGATATAAAAAGAATTGACATTTATGTACGTAATATTTTTAGACGGTTAAATCTGAATACAGGTCGAGATAAATCTACAAACTTACCCAAACTCCAGACTCTCCAAACTCGCAAAAACATGGCTGACGCCATTTTTATGCGTAATTTTTTTAATTTGGGGAGGGTAGTGCCCGTATCCTACCTCTTCTTCTCCATTTGTGTGATAAATATTACAGTTTATTATAACCTTTTGTAATTATAATTTCTCTTCAACCTGAACGAGAATTTAACCAGAGACCTCACGTGTTTCTAGCAAACATATTGGCCACTAGTTCACGAGGCAGACAAGTTAAAAACATACGGAATAATTATATAAATATTTTATTCTTCATACCATATGATCAAAAATAAACGGGAATTTCTAATTTGAAATGCCCGCATCTCATCAATTGATATTCCGTTTTGTAGCCACGTTGACAACACTCTTTTTGGCAATCTGTCAAAGTTTGACGGCGATTAGATGCTTAGTATTCTGTCAGCGTCTGTTTGAGTGAGTCGAAAAATTGCTGTTTAGCGATTATTACAATGGATAAAAAATTGGCACAACGAGCGTGATTCCAATTTTGTGTTGCTAATGAAACTTCATATGCCGAATCATTAAAAATGTTGAATAAAGCCTTTGAAGAATCGTTTATGTCGAAAACACGGGCATACGAATGAAAGAGGTTTAATGACGTTCGTTAATGCTTAGATGATAATAAACATACTGGACGTGCAGCAACGTCAAGTACCGAAAAAAACATCAAATCGGCAAAGCAAATCGTGCTGAAAAATTGACGTGTACCTATCTGAGAGCTTGCTCATCAATGCGATGCTTTGGTTATGAAACGCGTCACTGCCACCATCGTCCCAAAGTTTTACACCACGATAAAACGCCGTCTCATATAGCGTTGATTGTTTTGAAGTTTTTGGTCAAAAATTCCACTAATGTCATCAGTTAAGCACCGTTTTCTTCAGACCAGGCCCCGTCTGACTATTGTCTTTTCCAAGACTAAAATTGTTATTCAGAGAAACATGCATTGAGACAATTGATGCCATAAAAGAGAATTCGCTGCGAGAGTTAAACGCTCTACCTTTGCAGGCCTATGAAAAGTGCATGGGCAGTTGGTTTAAGCGTTGGCATCAATGCATTGTCGCAAATGGCAAATATTTTAAAGGGGATAGTAAAAAAATATAATTTAGCGTTTTTTTGCCAAATTTTTGTTTATTGTTGATCATAAGGTACAAGAAAAATCTGATAAATCTCATGAAATATTTTTGATAATGGTCCCTTTAAAAAGTTATTTCAAGTCACCTTTGCTTACCACTACCTTTGTTTTTTTCCGACAGGTTTAGAAGTAAACGAGTATAGTCGGCTTTGATTTGCCATATAATTTCAACCTTTACGATTCAGTTTAGACTGACAGGTAAATTATAAATTCCCGGATACCTGCTTCAATTAATAATGACTAATTTTGATTTAACGCCCCCTATAACCAACCAAGCATTTGTTTGGGTTCAAAATTGACTAATACCTTATTTGACATCTTAATTACTAATATTAAATATTAAAAACATACGTTTTGCCGCATTAGTTTTAATGTTTTATTTTCTTTAAAAACACAGTTTTTTTTATTGAAATTATTGGAGTAACCTCGTCTAAGATAGTCAAAAATATATTATTTTAATAGATAAAAACAACTTGAAACTATGATTTTTCTTTAAATGGTTACTTAGTTATAACACAAAAGATTTTAAGAATTAATTACCAAAAAAAAACTATTTCAATAAGAACATGTGTTAGTCATTTAATATCTATGTATCACCAACCCCTTATACCCGTATGCAGAGACAAAATTTAAGGTGGGGAAAGTATATTCTATTTCTTTACCTGCGG